>NC_056726.1:1757154021-1757159021 GCF_019279795.1 Protopterus annectens
GTCTTGGTCAGATACAGGTCACCCACTATGACCCATGAAGTTCACAGCTGTCACCTAGACATACTAGAACTGCTCAGCATCAAATCAACTACCATATTCATTGGAGACTTTAACTGTCCATGTATAGATGGGGAAACATGCATTCTGTCTATCTCACAGGCACAAGATTTCCTGGACTTTATCAACACAAGCACTCTGGACCAGATATTGCACAATCCAAGCAGTGGATCAAACATATTGGACCTAGTACTCACCAACATGGGAGAGCAGTGACCCCCCCCCCCCCATGTCACATCCTCATTTGTAAGATCTTACTATATTAAGCTGTCTCCCTCGAAATAAAAATCAAACTCAGAAAACCCAACTAAACCTTAACAGTTAGGAAGTTTTCTAATGCAAACTACACCCTATTAAGCAACAGATTGTTAAAATGCATAGCTCACCCAAACCCCAACAACAGAGCTACATATGCAGAATTACTTACAGACACCCTATGCAAACATAAGTGGTTGCACTGAGGCTGCTGTAGCTGCAAGAAGTAAGTCGAGATCTAACACCAAAAAAACAGGGTATATATATAACAAAAGAAAAAAGTTATGGCCAAAATCAGCAAAAGAACAACTTTCACAGAGATAAGAGCTCCTTATTCAACTAAACAAGAAACTAAGATATCTAATAAAGTCCAACAAGGCCATTTACAAGGTCAGGATCATCTCCTAGGCTAAGGACAGTCATGAGGTTTTCTTCAGCTATGTCATGAACCTTAAAGGTAATAGCAGTGTGCAGAACTGGTGGTAAATGGCACAAACTTCACTGACCAGAGTGACATGGTGAATCTACTCTCTGATAAATGTACTTCTAACTTAACTAACACTCCTCCTCACTACCCCCTGGGCTTTCTGAGTTGGGAAACCCCCAGAAGGGCTCTAAGTATTTTTTCTTTGCACTTCTCTTATATACAGTGACTGTACTTCAGCAGTTTAAAAACTGCACTGTTTGCTGTTGCACTTTGACTGTATTTCACACCAACTGCTCCTTTTACCTAATTTAAGAAAAGATCTGGTTCTGCTGTTTTATTCTATTATTAGTTCAAGAAAAAACATGCTGCTTTTTACACCGATGCTTATTTGATTAAAACAAATCCTGCTTTTTTTCTGTTGTTCCATCTCACTTCTGTTGGCCATAGTATAGATTGGATTCAGACCAGCTGAATTCAGTTCTGTTTGTAGACTGAGCATTAAAAACCAGGACATCTTTTTTTTTAGAGAAGCAGCCCCTGTACCCTCATGGCAGGAGCGTACAGTAGGACTATCTAATTAAAGGTTACTGGTGCAGGGCTCAGTTTAAGGTATTTTGTTGGTGCCAGGTTCAGTTTGAGCTTTTTCACTGGTTTCTTTGTATTGCCTGCTTTGCTCTTGCTTGTGTGTAGTGCACCATCGTGCACAACCACACAGAGGGGGTAGCTCTTGGCGTTTATAGATGCAAAGGCACCAATAGAAGTATTTTCCCTTAGAAATGGCTGCTATCTAGCAGAGCAGGTCTTGAATAGCTCTCAGCTATTCAATGAACCACCCAACAAAGATTTTACCTCTTACCTATTAACATCAGACCCGATTGATCCCCTCCTTTATAAACATCCTACTGTACACCCCATAGGTTAGTCACCCTAAAATAGCTCCCTGCCTGATACCCACATCTTTTTCTTCTTATTTGCTGAGATATCAGGTTCAAACCTTGCATTATGGACTGTCAGCTTCCCTTTGTTTCTCCTGCCAGCCTGGTGGACATGGTTTTTTTGAGGCTGTGTAGCAAATTCCTCATGTACACTGACAACCTGTTACTCCTAAATCACTCGAGTGCAATTTGCAAGAGATGCTCCTACATTAAGAATCTGGAATCACTACTCTTTCATGCCCAGAATAGCAACAGTAAACAGGTTGTCTGCTCACAAACACTAACTGGGAGAACTACTCAAGTACTAACTCCCTTGCCCAACATTTCCTAGAATTTATAAACTCAAACGTCCTGGATCAACTGGTCAACACTCCCACAACATATTGGACCTGGTCATCAACAATATGGGTGACCAGTGTTCCACACTGGAGGTCAACCCCTCGCTGGTTAGATCTGACCATAAACAAATCACTTTGGATATCCACATTCTGCCCCCACCCCCGGACAAGGAAACCACTGTGAAAATCTTTTCAAAAGCAAACTTCACGTTACTTAAGACTGAGGTGGAAAGTTTCAAAGCCCCCATGCTAAAGGATAATGCTGTCCAAGCTGCAAAATCCTTTACTAATGCATTCTATGGGCACCTACAACAATGCATGGATCGTGCTATCCCAAGCAAAACTAAGACTCACACCTCCAAGAAAAGGAAACCAGTCTGGTGGACCCCTGCCATAAACAAGCTATGCAATAGAAGGAGGAAACTAGTAGAGAAAAGAGTAAAATCCCAAGAAGGGAAGACATCTCTGATCAGTATCAGCAAGAAACTACGATCTCTCATAAAATCATCCAAGGCGAGCTTCAAAAGAAAAATTGCCAAGAACTCCAAAGATAACCACAAGGCATTTATTAGCTATGTCAAGAATCTAAGTGGCAATGTTCAGATCTGCTCAGAGTTAGTGCAGAATGGCACAAAATACACTGAACCGACCGATATCACCAACATCCTGGCAGACAGGTTCAGTGCAAACTTCACACCCCTCTCACGCCAAAAGAGCCCATAACCATACCAGAAGAATGTAGAGCCCCTGAAATTACAGACACTCAGGTTAAAACAGCCCTCTCCAAAGCCAAAAACACAGCATCAATAGGACTGGATGGTGTCCCAGGCTGTGTCCTACATGAGCTCAAAGATGAACTAACCACTCACCTAAACACATTGTTCAAATTCAGCCTCTCCACAGGCTACGTACCCATAGAGTGATGCACATCAACGGTTATTCCGCTTCACAAAGGTGGAGCCACAACAGACCCCGGGAACTATCGCCCTGTTATCCTGACTAGCTTGGTCTGCAAGGCTATGGAGTGCATCATCATGGAACTCATTAACAGAGACATTGGGAACCTCCAAACACTGGACCCTACCCAGTTCAGCTTTGTTAAGGGCAGATCATGGCTCCTAAACCTCATGGACTTCTTTGAGACAGTTACCAAGGCTATAGATGGGGGAAAGGTGGTACACACAGCCTACCTAGACCTCGCAAAGGCCTTCGACACCATTCCCCATTCTGGTATTATAGACAAGCTCACCAGCCTGAACATAAACCCCTACTTCACAAGATGGGTTGCCAACTGGCTCACGGACAGAACCCATATGGTGAGAGTTGCGGAGCTAGGTCCGACTCTAAACCGGTTACAAGTGGTGTTCCCCAAGGCTCAGTCCTAGGACCCCTCCTGTCCGGCATATACTTCTCAGAGGTACAGGCAAGCACATGAGGACTCTGGCTGACCAGGTTCACAGATGACTGCAAACTAGGGGCCATAATTGATTCTCCGGCTGGTACAGACACCCTCCAGAAGGGTCTCACTGAGATACCTGGTGTCAAAATCATGGCTTCAAGCTAAATGCCAAAATGTGCATAGTCATCCCCATTAGAAAAAATAAAGTACCCACGAACTGCCATATAGGTGGTAGTCCCCTAAATACAGAAAATGTAATAAGGGATCTGGGGACCCAAGTAGATAGTAATCTCTCCTTTGATAATCATATTGCCAAGGTGGTTAGATAATCCTTCTATGTGGCCCACCTAATCACAAAAGGGTTCGCATCTAGAATAAAAGAGGTTATTGTGCCTCTCTACTCATCACTCATTAGACCCATCATAGAATACAATGCCCCATTTGGGATGTACCTTACAAGACACCTGCAACAGCTGGAAAGACCAAAAAAGTACCTCACCAAGAGGATTACTGGCCTCAAACAGATGCCCTATGCAGCCCAACTCAAGAAACTCCAGCTGTACTCGGTTGCATGTCGCTTACTCAGAGGTGATCTCTGCCTGACATACAAAGCCATGTCCAACCCAGAACTGACAGACATGCTCCACCTAAAAAAAAAAACAAATCCCGGAGAGCTACACGCTCTAGACATATAAACCTCACCACAACGGTAAATAGGACATGCTGGAGGGATAGATTCCTGTCCCAGAGACTCCCCATGCTTTGGAACAGGATTCCAATATACATCAGGCAGAGCCCCTCACTAACACTCTTCAACAGAAACCTTGATGGGTGGATGGGAAACAGAAAATTTACCCCGGGGATCACTGCAGTGGCTCTGCTGGACAGTGGCGCAGGGAACTAATGGCTCTGCTGGACAGAGGCACAGGGAACTAATCTAAGGGGGTGGCAAAAGCAAGCACATTCTGGCTAGGCTTATAAATGACCTTGGGCAGATAGCCTAGTACTTACCTATGAACCTATGAACCTATATGACTTTCTTTTATTGCCCTTTTGTTCTATTGCCATAATTGAGTTTTCTTCTAAATTACTATAAACTTGGTCGGCATCAATTCCAGTGTATAGTTTATATGTCATCAGAAGACAAGTTATTGGTCTATAATTTTTAGGGTAGCTTGCACGTTCACTCTTATGGAGGAGCATTGTTTTTCCTGTTGTTAGCCAGGCTGCTGTCTGCTCGGGATGCACAAATAAATAGTCTTTACTTACTTCGTGCAAAGATGTTAATAATTTTAACCAGAAGTTAAACACTGCATTTGGGCCTGGGGTTTTCCATTTAGAGGCTTTTCTTA
Source organism: Protopterus annectens (assembly GCF_019279795.1). Taxonomy (NCBI): domain Eukaryota; kingdom Metazoa; phylum Chordata; order Ceratodontiformes; family Protopteridae; genus Protopterus; species Protopterus annectens. Next base: position 1,757,158,785 of record NC_056726.1, read on the forward strand.
ACTTTATTTCAATCTCTCTGACTGTTACTTCATCCCATTTCATATCCTGTACCTTTAAACTTCTTATTCTTTCTTTTACTTCTTCTATCCATTTAGCATCTTTGTTATGTTCCACGGAATCTTTATAGATACTTATCTAAGATGTATCTATTTCTTCTTTTTTTGGTGGTCTTTCAATTCCTTTTACCTTGTTTCCCATTTCTCTATAAAACATTTTGGGGTCATCAGTAAATTGCT
>NC_056726.1:1757164021-1757236521 GCF_019279795.1 Protopterus annectens
TTCAGAAGCATCGTGTCCTCAGTCTGAGCACTGCCATATGATACTAAGTAGTACTGTCTGTATTGTTTTATTATTGAGACATTTAGAGAAATATGATAGTCCCTGTGAGTGCAAATAAACTGAAACATACCTCACTGAACTATATGAAAAGAGACGTTGTGGATCTCTCTCTGAATATGTGTCACAGACCGGTACATGCCTTGCTTTGAGCAGCATTCTACCTTCACAGAGAATGGTGTGACAACATAAACAGAAAATGACTGATTTTAATAACTGGCTTAATTTCTGGTGTCACTCCAGGTGGAATCCAATATCTATCAGCATGGGAAGACATGGTTAACAGATCACGTCGCTTTACCAAGAATGGTCTGTACCTGTCCCCACTGGTCTTTCGGATATTGACTACAAGTTTATCCACTCCTTATTGCCTTTTGTAGGCAATGTCAAAATAATAGCAATACTACCAACATAGCAAAAATAAAAATCAAAAACAACCTTAAGGTATTACTGCTCAATGCTCGGAGCCTAAACAAGAAACTCCACACCCTATAAGTTCTCCTCACTCTGGAGAAAGTAAACATCTGTGCTGTCACCAAGACTTTGTTTAAAGCCACAGAAAGTTTTCCAGCAGTGGAAGGCTGTAATGTCTTCCATGCATTTAGACCAACAGCAGCACAGTAATGGGCTAAAGGTGGAGGTGGCTCGATCTACATGAGCAACAAATACAACTCCAGTTTGGATAAACAGGATGATACCCTAGAGTTTACCAACACCAAATCTCTGTACACAAGGTTCCTTACCATGTCTTGGTCAGATACAGGTCACCCACTATGACCCATGAAGTTCACAGCTGTCACCTAGACATACTAGAACTGCTCAGCATCAAGTCAACTACCATATTCATTGGAGACTTTAACTGTCCATGTATAGATGGGGAAACATGCATTCTGTCTATCTCACAGGCACAAGATTTCCTGGACTTTATCAACACAAGCACTCTGGACCAGATATTGCACAATCCAAGCAGTGGATCAAACATATTGGACCTAGTACTCACCAACATGGGAGAGCAGTGACCCCCCCCCCCCCATGTCACATCCTCATTTGTAAGATCTTACTATATTAAGCTGTCTCCCTCGAAATAAAAATCAAACTCAGAAAACCCAACTAAACCTTAACAGTTAGGAAGTTTTCTAATGCAAACTACACCCTATTAAGCAACAGATTGTTAAAATGCATAGCTCACCCAAACCCCAACAACAGAGCTACATATGCAGAATTACTTACAGACACCCTATGCAAACATAAGTGGTTGCACTGAGGCTGCTGTAGCTGCAAGAAGTAAGTCGAGATCTAACACCAAAAAAACAGGGTATATATATAACAAAAGAAAAAAGTTATGGCCAAAATCAGCAAAAGAACAACTTTCACAGAGATAAGAGCTCCTTATTCAACTAAACAAGAAACTAAGATATCTAATAAAGTCCAACAAGGCCATTTACAAGGTCAGGATCATCTCCTAGGCTAAGGACAGTCATGAGGTTTTCTTCAGCTATGTCATGAACCTTAAAGGTAATAGCAGTGTGCAGAACTGGTGGTAAATGGCACAAACTTCACTGACCAGAGTGACATGGTGAATCTACTCTCTGATAAATGTACTTCTAACTTAACTAACACTCCTCCTCACTACCCCCTGGGCTTTCTGAGTTGGGAAACCCCCAGAAGGGCTCTAAGTATTTTTTCTTTGCACTTCTCTTATATACAGTGACTGTACTTCAGCAGTTTAAAAACTGCACTGTTTGCTGTTGCACTTTGACTGTATTTCACACCAACTGCTCCTTTTACCTAATTTAAGAAAAGATCTGGTTCTGCTGTTTTATTCTATTATTAGTTCAAGAAAAAACATGCTGCTTTTTACACCGATGCTTATTTGATTAAAACAAATCCTGCTTTTTTTCTGTTGTTCCATCTCACTTCTGTTGGCCATAGTATAGATTGGATTCAGACCAGCTGAATTCAGTTCTGTTTGTAGACTGAGCATTAAAAACCAGGACATCTTTTTTTTTAGAGAAGCAGCCCCTGTACCCTCATGGCAGGAGCGTACAGTAGGACTATCTAATTAAAGGTTACTGGTGCAGGGCTCAGTTTAAGGTATTTTGTTGGTGCCAGGTTCAGTTTGAGCTTTTTCACTGGTTTCTTTGTATTGCCTGCTTTGCTCTTGCTTGTGTGTAGTGCACCATCGCGCACAACCACACAGAGGGGGTAGCTCTTGGCGTTTATAGATGCAAAGGCACCAATAGAAGTATTTTCCCTTAGAAATGGCTGCTATCTAGCAGAGCAGGTCTTGAATAGCTCTCAGCTATTCAATGAACCACCCAACAAAGATTTTACCTCTTACCTATTAACATTAGACCCGATTGATCCCCTCCTTTATAAACATCCTACTGTACACCCCATAGGTTAGTCACCCTAAAATAGCTCCCTGCCTGATACCCACATCTTTTTCTTCTTATTTGCTGAGATATCAGGTTCAAACCTTGCATTATGGACTGTCAGCTTCCCTTTGTTTCTCCTGCCAGCCTGGTGGACATGGTTTTTTTGAGGCTGTGTAGCAAATTCCTCATGTACACTGACAACCTGTTACTCCTAAATCACTCGAGTGCAATTTGCAAGAGATGCTCCTACATTAAGAATCTGGAATCACTACTCTTTCATGCCCAGAATAGCAACAGTAAACAGGTTGTCTGCTCACATACCACGACTACTGTATACCTTCATATGTGCGAAGGCACATTGCAGAATGAGCATATCCTCAAACCGTTGAGCCAAATTCTGTTAAGCCAACAACCCTAAATGTCATAAAAATATCGACATTCAACATTCCCGATTGCTCCACTGCCGAAACAAGTGCTACCATGGGTCAAATAAAGGGCAAAGTTTTGTAATTCAGCTCTTTAGGTTTCACAGTTTTCGGATTTCGCAGTTCGCAGCAGCCACGTAGAAGATGTATACCCACAACTACTATTCATAATATGCACCCAACACATAAACCTTCATATGCAGAACTACTCTCCAGAAATCTTCCTAAACACCAGAGACCTCCAAAATACAAACATGCTACACCTAACACAACACCCAAAGCACCCAATACACATAAAAACACTAGCACCTGTGTCTCACCAAATAAGCCCTTAAGACAATGCAAACTATTCCAAATGTCTCTATAGTGAGACATACAGATGCCCTACTCACCAAGATGAACAAGAAGAAGATGACAGTCAGCTGTCTGTCTGGTACAAGGATTCACCAGATCAGACATGCACTCAAGTCTCTCAACAACAAGTATCGTGATGACTCCATCATATTTCATATTGATATGAATGACTTAAGATGTACCTCTCTGGACTATATGAAGACAGACATGATTGAGCTCGCTAAATTTGTGTCGCAAATGGGTATGTCCCTAGCTTTGAGCAGCATTTTACCTTTGCCTAGAATGATACCACAGTCTTCTTCTTCTCTTTCGGCTGTTCCCGTTAGGGGTCACCACAGCAGATCATCTGTTTCCATTTCTTCCTGTCCTCAGCATATTGCTCTGTCACACCAACCACCTTCGTGTTCTCTCTCACCACATCCATAAATTTTATCTTAGGCCTTCCTCTTTTCCTCTTACCTGGCAGCTCCATCCTTAGCATCCTTTTCTCAATATATCCAGCTTCCCTCCTCAGCACATGTCCAAACCAATGCAGTCTTGCTTCACTGACTTTGTCTCCAAACCGTCCAACCTGAGCTGACCCTCTAATATACTGATTCCTAATCCTGTCCATCCTTGTCACACCCAGTGCAAATCTTAACATCTTTAACTCTGCCACTTCCAGGTCTGACTCCTGCCTTTTTGTCAATGCCACTGTCTCCAACCCATACAACATAGCTGGTCTCACTACCCTCTTGTAGACTTTCCCTTTCACTATTACTGGTACCCATCTGTCACAAATCACTCCTGACACTCTTCTTCACCCATTCCACCCTGCCTGTACTCTCTTCTTCACCTGTCTTCCACACTCACCATTACTCTGAACTGTTGATCCCAAGTACTTAAACTCATCAACCTTCACCAACTCTACTCCCTGCATCCTCACCATTCCTCTATCGTCCCTCTTATTCACACACACATATTCTGTCTTAGTCCTGCTGACCTTCATTCCTCTCCTCTCTAGAGCATATCTCCACCTCACCAGGGTCTCCTCAACCTGGTCCCTACTCTCACTACAGATCACAATGTCATCTGCAAACATCATAGTCCATGGGGCCTCCTGTCTGATCTTGTCTGTCAACCTGTCCATCACCATTGCAAATAAGAAAAGGCTCACATCTGATGCTTGATGTAATCCCACCTCCACCTTAAACGCATCTGTTACTCCCACTGCAGACCACACCGCTGTCACACTACCCTCGTACATCTCCTGTACCACTCTTACAGAGTTCTCACCACTCCTAACTTCCTCATACAATACCACAACTCCTCTCTAGGCACCCTATCATATGCTTTCTCCAAGTCCACAAAGACACAATGCAACTCCTTCTGACCTTCTCTATATTTCTCCATCAACACTCTCAGAGCAAATATCGCATCTGTAGTGCTCCTTCCTGGCATGAAACCATACTGCTGATCACTAATCATCACCTCCTTTCTTAACCTAGCTTCCACCACTCTTCCCCATAACTTCAAGCTGTGACTGATCAGTTTTATCCCTCTGTAGTTACTACAGGTCTGCACATCACCCTTATTCTTAAAAATAGGTACCAAAACACTTTTTCTCCATTCCTCAGGCATCCTCTGACTTTCCAAGATTTCATTAAACAATCTGGTTAAAAACTCCACTGCCATTTCTCCTAAGCACCTACATGCTTCCACTGGTATGTCATCTGGACCAACAGCCTTTCCTTTCTTCATCCTATTCATAACTGTTATGTCAGGAAGGGCATCTGGTGTAAAACCTCTGCCAAATAACATATGCAGACAACAATACAGAATGATACCACAGTATAAACAGAAAATGATTGGCTTCAATAATTGGCTTAGTGTCTGCTGTCATTCTAAGGGGATACAATTCATGTCAGCCTGGAATAACATTGTGGATAGACCACGCTTCTTTGCCAGAGATGGTCTTCACCTGACACCTTTAGGCTTTTGATTGCTGGCTAAGGCACTTGCCTCCCCCATAATGCATTTTTTAGGCAAGGCCACAACAACAAATTCCTAATGTGAAATATTAAACACAAAGAAAGTAAGGGTCATGCTGTTAAACCCTAGGAGTTTAAATTAGAAACTGCACTCTATGGAAGCACTCCTCTACCTGGAACATGTTGATGCCTGTGCAGTCACAGAAACCTGGCTCAAGGCCACAGAAAGTACCCCAGCTTTCTAAGGTTAAAATCCCTTCCACACTTCCAGACCATAAATTGAAGGTGTGAGAAACAAAGGAGGTGGAGTACCTATCTTCATTAAAGAAAATTACACCTCTAGATTGGTTAGACAAGAAAACTATGTGGAGCTACTCCAAGTCCAAATTACCATGGGTAAGATCCCCCATCTGGTCATTGTCAGTTACAGTCTCCTTCCATGAACCAAGATGATCACACAGCTTATTTAGACCTACTTGGGATAATTAAGGTACAATCTAACACCCTGGTCGTGGATGACTTCAACTATCCTTCCATTAATTGAGAAACTTATATGGGCCCATACTCACTCACACAAAAGTTCCTGGACCTTGTTAACTCAAATGTCTTGGAATAAATAGTGCACTACCCCAGAAGGGGCTCCAATATTCTAGACCTGGTCCTCACCAGTATGAGTGACTGATGCAATACCTCAAGTGTAGGGCCTGCACTGGTTAAGTCTGACTATAACTCAGCAATAGCACCAGAACTCCACAAGGGAGAAATAAGGCTAAAAAACTTCACCAAAGCTAACTACAGCTTCCTAAGGGAAGGTATAATTGAACTCTAAGCTCCAATTTCCACAGATGACATTGATAGCTATAGTAAGGTATACATACACTGATGGCCTGTATAAACATCTATAAATGTATAGACACAGCCGTAGCAGATAAGATTAGATTAAAGCAAGATCCTCAAGAAAGAACAAACCATCCTGGTGGACGTCTAGTATTAATAAACTATACAATAAGCGAAAGAAGCTGCTTTCTAAAAATACGAAAGTGAGATCCAAGAACTGGATGAGCACCCTCATCAATCTAAACAAGCAAATAAGACAACTCATAAAATCTTCAAAGAGCAACTATGAGAAACATTTAGCAACCATAACGAAGGATAACCATAAGGCTTTCTTCAGCTATGTATGCAACCTAAAAGGTAGCACTCAGATGTGTGCTGAACTAATTGTGGATGGCATCACACACACACTGACTCTGCAGAAATTGCAAACCTGCTAGTAGAGAGGTGTGAAAAATATTTCGTAACCCCATCCCCCCAAGCATACCACAAACCATGTCTTCATCATCTCCTCCTACCTGCATCTCCAAAGAGTAAGTCATCAATGGTCTCTCCAAGGCTAAGAACACAGCCTTCATGGGAGCAGATGCCATTCTGGGCTGCATTCTTAATGTTCTAAAACAAGAGCTAGCTACTCCATTAAGCACTCCATTCAACCACACCCTGAGTACTGGCTTTGTCCCCACTGAATGGAAAACAGCAACTGTTATCCCCCCTCCATAAGGGCAGTTTGGCAACAGACCCTGGTAACTATAGACCCATAAGTTTAGCCAGCCTCATCTATAAGGTAATGGAACAAATTATCATGGACCTCATAAATAAGGATATAGGTGACCTGCAAACCCTAGGTCCATCCCAGTTTGGTTTTGTCAAGGGCAGTTCATTCCTGCTAAACATGGTGAACTTAAAAAACAACTCCTCTCCTAACAGCTGAAGAGCTTGAAGATCAAAAAGTAGCAGAAACCAATAGCACAATGTTCACACTTTAATAAATAAAATAAAATAAAAAAAGCAAAGCTTTCCAGTCACAGGTTCTTTGTCAATGCATATCTGTTAGAACATCATTCAATTAATTTTAAATAGTATGCCAGCCAATAAAAAACAGAATTGTCATGTGATAAGCGTCATCAACCATCAATTAAAACATCAATTAAGACATTAAAGGCATATAACAATACATCTACATACAAATATAAAATAAAGAATACATTCATCCAGTAGTCAAACCAAGGGACTTTAATTTATAGCTTATCTCACCTAGCCTTTAATATAGGTTTAATACTATTAGCATTTTTTTCTGCCCAAATCTACGCTGTGTTATTGGCTTTGTTACGTTGGTTTCCTGAGTGCTTTGTCATGGTTGGTTTTTAAAGCACTTTTTCTCTTTCGTTACATTATTCAAACCAGGTGATGTATCTGATCTGAAATAATTAATCCACTTATACTCTGCTGTTTCTGTTAGATTAATAATATCCCCTTCTCGTGTATCCCAGTAAATTCTCTGCAATATTCTAAACTTAAACCTATGTTGACTACCTTTGGTTGCTATATGTTTATACAATGTATTAATTTCTATATGTCTACGAATATCAGAGAGATGTGCCCCTATCCTCTCTTTTAATTTCATGTTGGTTTTCCATATATAGAAACTATCACACTGTGTGCAATTCGCAAGGTACACAATATTCTCAGTAGAGCAAGTACCTGAGGCTTTCATTATAAAATCTTTCTTAGTAATAGGATGTATAAAATGGAGGTCAGTGTTAATTTCATTACAATATATACAATTATGACAAGGAATGGTGCCAACTTTGTTAAATTTCTTCCCTATATTCTATGTACTTCTCATATCTTTATACCATAAAATTTGTTTAAGAGTTTTTCTTTCTTATATATAAACCTTGGTTCATCACCAACTATGCTACCAACTTCTGGGTTAGATTTCAATATAGCCCCATTTTTTTTGAATAATGTTCTTAACCATATTAGTATGGCTATTAAATTTAATTAAATAGCCCATATTAAAACTCACTCTATCATGAGTAGTAATTTCATTGTTGGTGGTATGCATATAAGATTTAGCCAGTTCTTTTCTCCCATTGATTATTGAAGCTTTTGTACTTTCAATAAGTCCATCTCAATACCCTCTACTATGAAAGTATCTAGTCATATTATCCATTTCCTCCACAAAGTTTTCATCCCTTGTATTGAGTCTGCTAGCTCTCATAAATTGACTTCTCAGCACTCCTTTATATATATGTCTAGGGTGCATGCTGTTCAAATGAACATACCTAGTAGCTTGAACATCCTTCCTATAAGTCGTAGTATCAAACGTATTATCACTAAATATGACAGCAACATCTAAAAAATGAATTTGTTCATAAGAAGAATTAATATCAACTACTAAAAAAATCAGTATTTGAATAAAGAAAGCTAACAAAAAGCAATAAAATTGTTTAAATCACTTTTCATAAAAAAAATCAACAAATCATTTAAAAAACATAAGATATTCATTCTTATAAGTTCCATCAGTATTGAATATAAAATTTTCTTCCCATCTAGCCAATACTAAATTAGCATAAGTATTGGTTACTTGGGTGCCCATGGTAACTCCCAGACTTTGATGAAAATAATTATTATTAAACATAAATACATTATTATTCAATACTGTATCAATCAAAAAACAAATTAATTCAATTTTAGAATTTGAAAAGTCACTATGGCTTTGCAGAAATTCCCTAATAGATTCTAAACCATATTCATTCAGTATTACTGTAAAGAGTGATTTAATGTCCATAGTAATCATCACCAGACCATCCAATCTGTTGACATCAAACCATCTTTTCAAGCTACTTAAAAAATCATTCATGGCTTTAATAAATCTCCTACTATACTGCAACATAGGTGCAAACTGTCTTTCCAAATATTTTGATATTGCCGCAGTGACCCACTTACTTCCAGAGACTATAGGTCTCATGGGAGGATTGTTTAGATTTTTATGGATTTTAGGCAGCCCATATATTATTGGTATCACCGGACTGGCTTTGATTAAATAATTGTATATCTCTGGTATAACCTGGTGGACTTCTTCAAGAACATGACCAGAGCCATAGACAAGGGCAAAGCCATGCACACAGCCTATCTTGACTTGGCCAAGGCCTTCGACACTAACCCGCATTCTGGCATCATTAACAAACTAACCCAGTTGAATATCAACCCCTATGCTGTCAGGTGGGTTGAAAACTGGCTCACAGATTGACAACACTCAGTCAAAGTGGAATATTTTACTTCTACTAGCAAACCTGTCACTAGTGGAGTCCCACAAGGGTCAGTGCTTGGCCCCCTCTTGTTTTGCATATACTTCTCAGGCCAGAATGGAGGGCCTTTGGTTAACCAAGTTTGTGGATGACTACAAATTAGGTGCTATCACTGAATCCCCTAGCAATGTCAGTGTACTTTAAAAGGGGCTTACCCAGACCAATGATTGGTACCAAAGCCACGACCTTAAACTAAATGCTAAAAAATGCATCATAATTCCCTTTGGTAAAAAAATGTCCTTGTTGATTATAAAATAAACAATAATACCCTAAGTACCAATTCAGTAGTGAGAGACCTGGAAACACAAGTTGACTGTGACATCAACTTTGACCACCATGTGTCTACTGTGGTGAAGAAGGCATTCTACATCACTCAGTTGATTAGCAAAGGCATCACCTCAAGAGCAAAAGAGGTTATAACTCCCCTGTACTCGTCCCTCATCAGGCCTATCATTGAATATTATGCTCCCTTTGCTATGTACAGTACCAGACACCTGCAGTAACTTGACAGACTGCAGAGATTTATAACTAAGAAAATTCAGGGTCTCCATCATGGCTTATACGGACAGACTGAAGTTGCTGTGATTGTCCTCAGTAGCATATAGACTACTTAGAGGCAACCTATGTCCCAAATCTAATGGAAATGCTGCACATCTGTACGACAAATGGGACTAGAATCACCCATTTCAGGGATCTCAATTTAGCCTGTTACATAAGCAGGACCTTCTGGAGAGACAGATACATCTCTCAGAGGTTGCCACTCCTCTGGAATAGGTTTCCAATCCATATCAAGCAGAGCACCTCCATGACCCTGTTTAAGCACAACCTGGGTGACTGGATAGGAAACCATGAATTTCTGCCGGGGATTGCCCGAGCTTCTTTTCTTGACATGGGTAGTCCTTGCTATAAAAAATCTAGGACAGAGACAATAACTCTCATCTAGTATTGTATTGGGATTTAATGGCTAGGCTTGTAAAGACCCTCTGGTCAATAACCTAGTAACATCCTATGAAACTATGAAGCTATACCTCCCCCAAATATCAACAGGCAGCAGGTCCTACGGTGCTTGCTAAGGCCAAAAACACTGCTTCAGTGGGCCCCAACAATATGTTGCCTCCTAAATAGCTTAAAATAAGACCTAGCAGGACCTCTTTATATACTCTTTAACTACAGCCTCAAAACAGGTTATTTGCAAGGTGAATGGATAGCCACAATGGTCATCCCTCTTCTTTAATGTGGACCATCAACTGACCCTGGCAACAAAAGACTGATTAGTCTGACAAGTCTGATATGCTAGGCCATGGAACAAATTATCACAGAAATCATCAACAAGGACATTGGTAAACTACAGACAGACACTAGACCCATCTGATTTTGGCTTTGTTAAAGGAAAACCTTGCCTACTCAACATCGTAAACTTCTTCAAGAGGGTCACCAGGGCTATGGATAAGGAGAAAATGGTGCATACCACCTACCTTCACCTGGCCAAGGCATTCAATACACTATCTCACTCAGGTAATGGTAACAAACTCTCAGAACTAAGCATAAATCTTTGCATATCTTGCTGGATTGCTGGCTGGCTTACAGATAGGACCCAAAAAGTCAGGATCAATGAAACCACCTCCACCAGGAGACCAGTCACCATCGGAGTAGCCCAAGGCTTCATGCTGGGCCCATTCCTGTTTGGTAACTACTTCATGGAAGTCAAGGCTAGTCAAAGGCCTCTGGCTCACCAAGTTCGCAGATGACTTTAATTTGGAAGCTATCATAGATTCCCCCCATGACGCCAACATTCTACAAGAGAGTCTAACAAAAACAAATGACTAGTGCCAAAGCCACAGATTAAAACTCAGTGAGAACAAATGCATTAAAGTGCCATTTGGGAAATTGTCCACCCAAGCTAATTATTCTATTGATAAAACACCTTTAAGACTTGACCCATTAGTTAGGAATGTGGGAGCATATGTAGACAGTAATCTAGCCTTTGACTAACATGTAGGCAAGACAGTAAGAAAATCATTCTCTGTCATGCAGCTCATAAAAAAATGGCTTCACATTCCCAGGGTTTTTGGTTCTATTCTTCATTTCAACTACTTTTTCTGTGGACATTGTAGATCCTGTTTTCTAACATTTCTCATAAGAATGCTAGTGAACTGACTTCTCTACACTGACCATATATGCTGCATTTTGCCTAGCATTTGTGACCACCTGGGTCATCATGGCTAAAAATGTCTTTGAAGATTAGTAAGTATATACAGTAAAGACAATTAGAATATTAAAGTAATCTGTCAAACAGCATTTCTTCACTGTAAGACTTTATAAACATCATCATCAAGGTTGAAAATTTATTTTCTGCTCGTTTGTTTTATTATTTTTTTTTTACTAAAAGTTATTTTCTTGGCATTATCCACATTTTATCCATTGCATTTCAGACAATTAACAACTTTATTTTAACAATTCTCAAACCTCAATCACGTGCCAAAAGCTACAGTTACAAGTATTACATAATTCTGTATTGCTTTTTACTAAAACTCTTCATACACAGATGACCTTGTAGTATGAAGAATGTGCACATTATCACTAGTGTGGTTTACAAGATCCCTGACTTGGCATTTTCTTAACAGATGCCTTTTTTCTTCAAGGGCAGCTGCAGTGGTGCTGCGGTAAGCATTGCTGCCTCACAACAAGAGGCTCTCCGGTTCGATCCTTGACTGGGGTGCCTTCTGTGCAGAGTCTGCCTGTCCTTCCTGTGGTCGTGTGGGTTTCCACCAGGTGCTCCGGTTTCCTCCCACAGCCCAAAGACATGCTGTAGGTGGATTGGATACTCTAAATTGGTCCTAGGCGTGAGTGTGTGTGTGCCTTCTGTGGTAGGTTGGGTGCTGGGCTGGCAACTCGACACCGTAAAACTCCACTGCCAATCATGACTGGACAGGTGATTCGCTGTGGTGACCCCTAACCAGAAGAAGATATTTGAAGGAAGACCCAGCATTCACATTTTATGTAGGTTACAATTGTGTTGACTCAGATAACCAAATGTTCCACAGAATGCTGATATCAGACTTTTTTAGGAAATCTGCATCAGAATAAATTAAATCAGGAGTAATTTAAGCAAAACAAGACTAAAATCAGTAGAATTTTAAAACTCTGTCACAGAACTCCATCTTCTCATGAAAACTTTTATAGTAAAGCATGCCCACTGTAATTATAAACACTGCTGTTGTAAATGCAGAGAGACGGAGAACTAAACAGAAATCAGGAAGAACATGCATTTCCATAGGTAAGGACTAAAATTCAGATTAAGCATCCTGATTTAGAGTAAAGTAAATAACTGCAGTCATATTCAGAGGCCTGATTATTAAAGAGGCCTGCATTCCAAGCACTGCATCCTCCAGTTTCATACTGATACCAATTAAAAATGTAGTCCTGCAGAACTCTTTGTCCATGAAGAGAAGCACATATACCTAGATAGGTATAGCTGACTTCTAAAATAATAAATAATAAAAACATGTTTGCTTGGTTGATAAAAAAATAAATAAAAAGGAAAGGTTAGCAGTGCTGCTAATCTGGACTGCTGTTTGAGCCATATTCCCTTTAAAATGTTACATTTAGAATGTAAATTACTGAGTTTAGGCTGGAGCTATCCTGTGCAATCTTGTATTTATTGCTACTCTTGATCATTTTGCGCATCAGATTTTGATAGCAGCATGCTTAGTATATTGATATCAGATGGTAACACTTTGCTTCTTTTGAAAAGACTCAGAAGCAAGATTGGATTCAGTGGATATTTGTCTGTTATTTTTTTCTGTATTTTAACAAACAACCCATTCACATGTACTTTGCCAATGACCATACAATCAAGGCTTCTAAAGAGTTGGCTGTCTGCCTGCATGCATCAAACAATTCAAAGACCATCACCTCAGTAATCAATGCCATAACTCAACAGTCTGACACTTGAAAAGTAATTGTATACAGGAACACTTCAAGGTTTGTCTTTAATTAAAGCAGGAATGCTGCTGTGTCCTTGTTTTTTCACTGATCATCCAATATGCAGACTGGTAAAATGACGGATAGGCAAATTAAACAGCATTTTGCTGATTAGTTAATAACTATCATTTCTGTATCCCTTGATAAATGCTGTTCATGTGAAGCCTATACTGACATGCTAATGATTAGTGTACTGCAGAGAGTTTTAGCAGCAGGGGCTTCTAAGTGAGTACCCGTTACATAATGCACATAATATAACAGATGGAGTCTCCAACTAATCGGATTTATGGCACAGAACATGAGCAGTTAGTTCTGCATGACTAATACAGTGAAATATGTCATGTATTCAGTGCACTTGATGTAGAGAAAGAATAAGTTATTCATACCATATAACTGGTTTCAAACAGCTTTTTTATAACAAAGTAACATATTGCCAGACACACATACGGCACGTGCACGTGCGCGCACACACACACACACACACACACACACTAACCACAACTAAGTTGCCGATTTTTAAATAACAATTGCATGCTGGCTGTAGCAATTTTGCTATTTTTACTATAATTACCAAACTAAACATGATACCAAGCAGAGCTGACTGGAAAAGAACCATTCAGTCAATCAAATCTGTTCTCTGTAGCATGCAAATGTGCATCATGTTATGATATCTTCATCAGCCACTTGCCTACATAATCTGACATCATATCATCAAGTTATCCCAATCTTATCTTCATTCTTCCAGTTTATTAGAGAGCAGTAAGTGCTGTAATAAATGCCAGCCGCTATAATCTTGAAATAGTTAACATAGTTTTTCATGTTTTGTATTTTATATTTTGTGTACTGTTTACATCAGTATAGTATAATCATGCAAAAGCTCCATAGAGGGAGGCAGAAAGCTGTACAGCCATTTAGAAATATTTAAATGTCAACTTGATAGGTCAAATTATGACAAAGTAATAGGCTGATATGCTGCAAACTCTGAGTGGCATCAGATTGCTAGAGACAGATGTTAGGTTATTTTATCAGAGGCAAAGTGTATGACATTATAGGCCACAAACCTCTTAATAATAAGTACTGTAGGAGCAGTAGACAGGGAATGCTGATACCCTGTACCAGTTAATGAACCTGAATGGATGCCCTATAACAGTTACAGTACATGGTTGACTGTATATGTGTCACGTGAATGAAAGTCTTCTGTGAAGGTTATGCTATTGGATTTTGTCAGTGTAAGCTATGGAGAAATAAACTATAAAAAAACAGGCCTAAGAACTGATATATATTTTTTTAATGTTCAGCAGAGGATGAAGAGAGTTGTACTTTGCAGATAAATGAACTAAGCTGACATTTTAATGTTAGGCCAAGTAGCCTGTGCTCATAATTATTTGTTTGTTTTATTCAGAGCTGTAGCAGAGAAATCAGGTGCTCTGGGCACCACACACATTTTCTATCACTTGTAGACAGCTTCTAAAATATATGCCTTTTTCTATGGTTTAACTACCCTAAAATGGAACAGTTTGACATGTTTACAAGCAGTCTATTAAGTGATCACTTCATTGACAGTAGTAAGCTAGAAGGTGCCTTTATTTCTTAACATTTGTCATCTCATACAAATTGTCTCTTGAGGTAGGTGCCCCTTTCATCCCATCCAAGCTATATATTGAATGTAAACTAGTCTCAGACAGATTTTTTTACAAATCTCCTTTATATAACTTTCAGTCATCATTCAACAATATAATGTAAAGTATTATGGTAGAATCTATATCCACACATGTGTCTAACTGAAAACGGTATTCAGACTATAATTTTGGTTTTATAATCTTAAACCTTTAATTTTTAAGTCCATGGCCTTATCATAACAACTATTTTGGTGCAACAATACTATTACAGCATTATAAAGCCTTTTTACTGTTTATAAAAATCATCAGGGCACCACTGTATATGATTTAAATTAAAATACCAGTAATCCACATTCTTTAATTTTGAGGCCACATTGTTCATATTGCTTGTAAAGTGGAAGTATTGTATACAAATAAAACTGTAATATATTCTGTAGCTCTTTAGTGCATTTGCTCCCTTTCACCATTTCATTTCTTAAAGTAATGTAGTTGGTTTCCTGACCAGTAACTATCATATATTTCACATTGAGTTTTAAGGTAGAACATAGGCACAAGATTATCGGACTGTGGGACATCCAGTCTCACAAAGGCAAGTTGTGGGCCAGAATGTAAAAAAAATACCACAAGAAAACACAGGGATAATGCAAACATGGAAAGACAGATGTTCTTCTTGAATGACGAGAAGAGCTGGTGGCAGCTGATGGTCAGCTGTGGGAAGGGAAAAGATGAGAGACAGATGTTCTGCCATAGCAGACACTACAACAAACCATCTGCTAGCAGAGTAATTGTGAAATATCTAAATGAAGGAGGCAACACACAGGCATGCAAAGAAAAGGAAGTCAGAGCCTTTAGACTCAGAGAGCAGTTACTACTCATAGTAATTAATCAGAAAGGGAGGCACAGTATCAAAAGTAAAAGATCTCCAATGCTGGAACGTAACAATCTGGAGAAACAAAAATATATAAACTGAACAAAGGGATGGTGGAATGGAAGAAAGTGAACCCCACAAAAAAGAACTGGGAAAGCTAAATAAGAAAAGAAGTACTCAAAATTCTAATTAATCAGGCATGTAACCCTGAAGGTTTTGTGATAAAGAAGAACTATAGCAAGACTGGAGGAAGGGATACATTGTGGGATAAAGAGTGGAGCTAGAGGTCTGAGAAAAGTTTTACATGCCAGCCAGTTCTGGAGCCATAAGAGATTTTAAAAGTTTTAGTTTAATAACCTCTTTCTGATGAATTTCATAAAAAGTATTTTGCAAACCACTTACTACATTTCAGTAATGGCTGTGAGACATGCATTGTGTGAGATGGCCTGCCAGTCACATGACTCTACTTGTCACATCAGAAGACACTACATGTTACTAAGGCAGGGATCCAGTTGCCAGCATGCATTGGGGAGCCAACACCTCTGCATCAGACACTAAGAGGCCAGTGCAGACTCATCTGGTTCACCTTTGTTTCCTGAGAAGCAGACATGGGAGTAACAGGACCTTTCCAAGTCACCTTCAGCATATGGTCCCCTTGATGAAAGGCAGATTTGGTGGCTACTGGCACAGTACCAGAAGAACTGGCCTCCAAAGTCTGTGGTCACAATGGCCTCACCTTTTCCTGCTCCACAACAAGACTTGCAAAAGGGTGTCACAACAAGAAAAATTATCACATGTATATGCTATAAATATAATCACAGTTATACAGTGGAACAGTGGACTGGAACACAAGTCATACTCACCCCACTGGCAGGAGAAGTCCTCCTACTTTTTTGTAGCATCCAACCATGCTCAGTTGCTGCTTTTCTTACATCACTGGAAAACAAATATATATATATATATATATATATATATATATATGGTTCTACCTGACTTCGTCGACAGCGCAGAAGACCGACATCGGAATTCGGAGCTCCAGAAGATCGAAATCGAAGAAGACCGACGCGAATCGCGAGTGGCAGAACATCGACAGTGCAGAAGACCGACACGACGGATGACAACACCAACGCCGAGGATGCCGACATGGGGAAAGGCTGTGTGAGTATGCAGTGACGGACGTTAGGGTGCGAGGCAGGAAAGTGTGGAGATTGACGTTCTGTGGGGATAGGGGTGGGTTGAGTGAGTTAGGGTTAGGAGCGATAGGGGTGGGTTAAGTGAGTTAGGTTAGGAGCGATAGGGTGGGTTAAGTGAGTTAGGGTTAGGGAGCGATAGGGTGGGTTAAGTGAGTTAGGGTTAGAGATAGGGCGGGTTAAGTGAGTTAGGTTAGGGAGCGGTAGGTAAGTGTGCGATAGTGACGGACCTTAGGGTTAGGGTAAGGTTTAGTGTGGGCTTGTAAGGATTTTGGTGTGCTTGTGTTGTGTGTGTGGTTAGTGGAATGGGGATGTGTTTTGTTTTTAATTGTTATTGTGGTGTGTGCAGTGTATGGGGTTTCGTGTTTGTGTACCGTCGGTTATTTCGTTGTCGGTTATGTGTGGTTTCGTGTTTATGGACTGTCGAATATGTGGTGTCGGTGATGTGGTTGTCGGTGTTGTGTGGTTTCGACTATGTCAGGTAGAACCATATATATATATATATATATATATATATATATATATATATATATATATGTATATATCTGTATGTCTATATATCTATGTCTACAAATATATATATATATATATTTTATTTATTTATTTTATTTCCAGTTTGATTACCGGGGAAGTCCACTGGGCCAGAACGTACCCATTTTCAGTGGAGGCCCGGGAGAAAAGCTCCAAAAGCAAAGCAAATACAATCTTAGTTACATGGTGTAAAAGGTAGTAATAAAATACATACATTGATACAGATTAGTAAAAAAAAGCAAAAAGCACACAGTATACTTCAGAATCATCATTCAGGAAGGTAGATAATAGATTTAGTAGTTTCCTTCAAGTAGCAGGTTAAAACTGTATGAGAAGAAGGTCTAAGGTTACAAGCTATTTACAATATTTACATATGAGGAGAAGAGAGAGAGAGAAGGTACTTAGACTGAGAGTAGGTTAAGGTTTGATCAAGCTGTGATTGAGAGAAGAAAAGAGGAGAGAGGAAAAAAAGAGAATTAGGATAGAGTAGAGAGAAAGGATATAGAGGGATTCAAGGGAATTTATTTAAATTTAAGTAGGATGTAAGCAGGTACACTTATGTTTAGTGGACAAGTAAGAGAAAAGTTGGGCTTTGAAGGCTTCAGTGTTAGATGTTTTCCTAAGAGTAGAAGGAGAGAGTTCCATTTCCTGCCAAGAGAGTAGGAGAGAAGGAGTTGTCCAGCAGGGCGATTAGGTTTGTGGATGGCGATTAAATTTTGGTGTTCAGATCTTAGAGATCTGTTTGGGGTGTATGGTGGAAGGATGTTTTCTAGGGCTGGGCATTTATCAGGGTAGAATATTAATTTGTGAGCAGTGGTTAGTTGGAGGTATTCTAGGTAGTTAGGAGTTCTAGCCAGTTCAGAGTTTGTAGGAAAGACAATGATGAGAAGAGGATTTAGATTTGGTAGCAAATTTAGAGATTTTATTATAGCAGATTTCGAGTTTGGTGGAGATTGAAGAAGACAGGTTAGTAAGGAGAGGGCTCCATATAGTAGAGATGGCAGAAGATAGGTAAAAGCTAAGGAATGCCTAGCGGAGTTGGAGAGAAAGCAGTTGTTTTGTAAAGCATGCCTAGCTTTTGGTGGGTTTTCTTTATGTTTTGTTGAATGTGGCTATCAAATTTGAGTTG
The DNA here is from genome assembly GCF_019279795.1 of Protopterus annectens. Lineage (NCBI taxonomy): Eukaryota > Metazoa > Chordata > Ceratodontiformes > Protopteridae > Protopterus > Protopterus annectens. The sequence goes on from NC_056726.1 coordinate 1,757,182,678, forward strand.
CTCGTCTATAGTGATGCCAAGGAGTTTTGCAGATGGGACCACCTCTATGGGTGACATGGTTTGGCTTATGATTTTGAATGCTGTTTTATCAAATGTGCAAGCCCTTGAGGGAGTGAAGAGAAGAATTTTGGATTTATTAGAGTTGAGAGAGAGATGATTTTGGTGCATCCAGTTCTCTGTAGTGGAAAAAGCTTTTTGGGTTTTTGTTAGTAGTTCGGGGATATTGTAGGCGGTGCAGACTAAGGTAGAATCATCAGCGTATTGGATGACTGTAGTGTCTGGGATGGCAGAGTGAAGGTTATTTATGAAGATGTTGAAAAGCATAGGTCCAAGGATGGACCCCTGGGGAACTCCAGTGGGAGTAGGTAAGAATGAGGAGGTAGAGTTGTTCCATTTGACAGCTTGGGATCTGTCTGATAAGTAGCTAGAGAACCAGGATAGAGTGTCAGGAGAGATAAAGGTTTGATAGATGAAAGAGAAGGTGTTTGTGAGAGATGGTGTCGAAGGCTTTAGACAGATCTAGCAGTACCGTGGAAACTAGTAACCCAGAATCCCTGGCTTGATTGACTGTTTCTAAGAAGGATAGTAGGGCAGTAATGGTGCTGTGTCCAGGGCGGAATCCATGTTGGGTGGGTGTAAGGAGGTGGTTATGGGTTAAGAAAGGCATGAGTTGGTGGTGGACGCATTTTTCTAGTATTTTAGATAAAGGTGAGAGTAGGGCAATAGGGCGGAAGTTGGAGATATTTGTGTTTTTGCCTCCTTTATGAAGTGGGAGAATGTAAGCAGATCTCCAAAGCAAAGGGACATATGACTCTTTTAGAGATCTGTTGATTAATATGCTGATAGGAGAGCAATACCTTCGGCAGCACATTTAAGGAAAGAGGAGGGGATGTTGTCAGGGGCATTAGAGCATGGCTTTAGTTTAGATAAGAGTTTTTTTATGAATATAGTAGCTACAGGTTTCAGCTGGAAACTGGGATGACAGTTAGAGGGGTTGTTGGGAGCAGAGGAAGGAGAGTTGGATGTATTATTGTTAGGGAAGGATTTAGTAAGATTGGTTATAGATTCTGTAAAGAATTTGTTGAAGAGAGAGCTTAGTTCTGAGTCAGTTTTACTAGGGTCTGGGCAAGGGTTATTCCTGGATCCAGGATGGAGAAGGGAATTAACTGAATTCCAGAACTGTTTGGGGTTCTTATTATGGTTAGACTGTAGTTTAAAGTAGTAGTTTTTTTTGTCCTGGGAGATTAGTTTTTTTGCTAGGTTGCGGAGTTGTTTGTATTGGAGCAGGGAAGCAGGGATTTTATTTTTTTGGTATATTTTCCAAGATTTGTCCCTTTGGTGCATGACTTGTTTTGTTTCCTTGGATAGCCAGGGGGCAGAGTTAGATTTGACTCGTTTGTTTCGTGGAGGAGCTAGGGAGTTAAGGGTATTTAGGAAGGTAGAGTTAAAGTGTTCTACTGCTTTGTCTAGTGGAAGTGTATTTAGGGTCTGCCAGTTGGTATGTTTAAGAATGTTTGAGAAGATAGTGGGGTTGAAGTTGCTAAGATTACGAGTGTGAATGTAGTGGTGTAGATATTGGGTAGAGTTAGTGGAGCGTGTATGAAAGTAGGGAGATGGTCACTGAAGGTGTCAGGGATGGTGCCAGAAAGAGATATTTTGTTTGGATGAGACACAAGGATCCAGTCAATGGTAGATCCTGGGGGATTTACTTTGTTAGGTCGGGTGGTTGTGTGGATAACTTGGGTGAAGTTAAAGAGATTGATGAATTGGGAGGGGGAGGGAGAGTTGATATTATTCCAGTCAATATTAACGTCGCCTAGAATGTAGGTTTCAAATTTGATTTCAGTTGAGGCCCAGTAAAGAATATTTTCCAAGGTTGTTATGTTGTCACCTGGAGATATATAAAGGGAGATAATGCAGATGTTCTTATGTTTATTTAGTCGAAGGAGACTGGATGTAAGTTCAGTGTTTTTGAATTCAGGAGTTGGAATTAGTAGAGGGATGAGGGAAAGGAGGTTAGAGTAAATTATTGCAGAGCCTCCACCTTTTTTGTTTGATCGGTCAGTTCTGAGGATTTGGAACCCAGGAGGTAAGATTTCAGAGTCGGTGATGTGGGGTTTTAGCCAGGTTTCAGAGATGGCTAAGATGTCAGGTTGGTTGTGGCAAATCCAAGCATGAAGATGATGGATTTTGTTATTTAGGCTCTGAGCATTGATAGAGAAAAGTTTGAGGGGGTTAGGAGAGGAAGTGGTAGAGGAACCAGAGGGAGAAAAGGGATTGGGGAGGAGTTGTTGGTGGTGAGGCAGGGGCCAGGGTTTGGGTGAATATCACCACATAAGACAAGGTTATTAGTGGAAGTAACTCTTAGTCTTTTGTGTTTGAGAAGTAGGAGGCTGTAAGAGGGAGGGAGTATTTTTAGAGTGGGAGTGTGTGGTACGGTGAGGCATTTGGGATGGAAAAGGTATAGTGTTTTGGGGGGAAAAAGAGAGGATGATATGTTGTTGTAATGGGTGGGTAGAGAAAGTTGTGGGTGAGTCCAAGGGTTAGTTTGTGTAGGTGTTAGGGAAAAGGGTATTTTGTGAGAGTAGGTAGTAGCAAAATATAGGGGAATGAGAAATACAAATAGTAATGATGAGACATAGATATTGTGAAGTATTTTGGAAGGCATGTTTGGCAGGCAGAGGGGGAAGAGATATGTATAATGGAGTTGAGTAGGCAAGGAGAAGTAAAAGGAAAATGAAGAGGATGGGATCTTAGGAAAGGGATAGGGTTGAAAGTATTTGATGGGGAGAGTAAGGGAGAAATTTGTGTAGGGAAGAGAAACTATAGTGGAGTGAAAAGAAAAAGAGTGGGAGGGGGAGAAGTAGAAGAACTATGATAGGTTAGATGGTGGCGAGAGGTATAGTGGGGTGGGAGGAGTATGAGTAGGAGGGATAATGAGGGAAGGACTCTGATAGGTTAATTATTATGCATGGGAGGGTGCATGAGAGGTATAAAGGTAGAGGTGCTGGGGGCGGGTGGGAATTGGGGGCAGGGTAGGGGAGCGGAGTGAGCCCGTAGGGCGAACGGAGCGGGAAGAACCCAGGAGGGCAGGAGAGGAGCAAGAAGTTATCAGTGGAGCAGAGGCTATAAGGGGTAAGTAATAGAGGGGTAAGTAGGATCTGGATAAAGTAGGAGGAGTGGGCTGCAAGGTATTAGGGGGGAGAGTGGGAAACAGAAACATTGGAAGTGTGGAAAAAATGGAGAGAGTTGAAGTCTAGTTAAGTAGAGAATTTCAGGACTGCACTCACAACTGTACTTAGCTCATCAGGGCAAATATTTGGGCTAAAGTAGACTAGGGGAAGAAGGGAGCTAGTGTAACTCGGGGAACTGAAATGAGATTTGTAGCAAAGGGAGATAGAGATAAGGGGGTAGGCTGCTGGCTTTCCTGGCAGGGAGAATACTACAACAGCTAGCAGGGTTTAAGAATACAGTGGTTTATTAATTAGCAGCAGATACACATACTTTCTAGGTCTTCTGAGAGACTCTTGAATACACTTCCCACAAAAAGGGGTTGAGGCAGCAGAGTGTAATAATTGCTTGAGCACTTGGGTGTACTGCTTTAGTTGTGTCAGGGTATCAACCCAGGCGAAGCCACAGGGGGGAGACTCAGGGCAGGAAAGCTGGAGAACAGGAAAACAGTTGAAAGAGAAAACAGTAGGACATTAGTAACAATTAAAAAATAAACTAAACACTATATCTTCAAGTAGTGGTTAAATTAGGCAGGCATCAAGTTTGTGTTACTAGCAGAGTCAATATTACTACAGTTAACAGTGATGGAGATATAGTCAGAGTACATCTAAACAACTAAAACCATCAAAAGCACACAGTTCAACAAAAAACACATTACCTAGTAGGCAGCATACATTTAAATCCATACAAAAACCTATCAGACAGGAGGTTTAGCACAGAGGTACAAGAAAGTAGGCAGGGCAAGGTCAGATAAATGTGCTTTATAGCAGCTCAAAAACACGTGGAATGATGGCAATTAGCTCATAAATGGTTTGCATATGCATTACATTCCTACTCAGTCGATAGAAACTTTAACTGTAGAGATGTAACAAGTTAAATGATAATGCTGGCTTCAGAGGGATTTTCGCTATCAAATACAGCATTTAACTGTTAGCGCCAGAGCATTTCTGATTTGCATAAGCATTACACACATACACAGTCGATAGAGATTTTAACTGTAGAGATGTAACACAGTAAATGATAGCGCTGGCTTCAGAAGGTCGTCATCAAATTAAAGCATTTAACTATAAAACGCCATAGCGTTTCTGGTTAGCATAAGCATTACACTCATACACAGTCGGTAGTGACCTAAACTGTAGAGATATAACAAAAATAATGATCGCGCTGGCTTGAGAAGGTCGTCGCTTATCAAAATAAAGCATTTAACTATGAAACGCCATAGCGTTTCTGGTTTGCATAAGCATTACACTCATACACAGTCGGTAGTGACCTAAACTGTAGAGATATAACAAAATAATGATAGCGCTGGCTTGAGAAGGTCGTTGCTTATCAAAAAAAAAGCATTTAACTGTTAACCATCATTGCGATTATGTTTGTCAGAAGCAGTATACTCCCGAGCAGTCGATAGTGACTTTAACTGAAAGCAATTAGCAAGGAAGTTAATTCGAAGACTTCACAGCGTTTTTTAGCACATATACCACTATAATCCGAAAACAGCAGATAGTATCCTTTACTAATGCTTATTTGCAGGTGGCTGGCATGTCAGAAAACAGTGCTTCTCTAATTCCTCAGCTAGTGCTTAACATGATAAGGCTATCCTCACACATTCAGATAGGCAAAACAGAGAAAGCAGCAAAACACATTTAAATCAAGTTCTACTTACTGTTGGAATACACTCTGCCAAGGATGGACAACAGCCGAGAACGGGCAAGTTTAAAAATGGCGCCCAAGGGTTGGGAGGGACTTTATCACTTCCAGGAGGATGAGTGAGACCAGGGGGAGGAGCAGATGTGTACGCTTGCAGGTACAGACTGGGAGAACTGTGTGTGGGGAGGGGCACAAAGAAATAGGTGGTATCTATATGGATGGAATAGTCCAGGAGAGACAAGAGATGAGGCTAAATAATGGAGAACAGAGATAAAAGAGCAGGATATGTAGGAAGAAATGAGAGGTAGAGAGAGGAGAGAGAAGAGAGCGGAGTACAGAGGAGAGTAAATAGAATCAATGTGATAGCAAAACACATAGATATTACAGGTAGGAGTATAACATAGTTGAGAGGGAGAGAGAGTGGAGGTAAAGGTATAAAGGACTGAAAGGTAACAGGGAGGCAGAACCCAGGAGGGCAGGAGAGGAGCAAGAAGTTATCAGTGGAGCAGAGGCTATAAGGGGTAAGTAATAGAGGGTAAGTAGGATCTGGATAAAGTAGGAGGAGTGGGCTGCAAGGTATTAGGGGAGAGTGGAAACAGAAACGTTGGAAGTGTGGAAAAATGGAGAGAGTTGAAGTCTAGTTAAGTAGAGAATTTCAGGACTGCACTCAGAACTGTACTTAGCTCACCAGGGCAAATATTTGGGCTAAAGTAGACTAGGGAAGAAGGAGCTAGTGTAACTCGGGAACTGAAATGAGATTTGTAGCAAAGGGAGATAGAGATAAGGGGTTAGGCTGCTGGCTTTCCTGGCAGGAGAATACTACAACAGCTAGCAGGGTTTAAGAATACAGTGGTTTATTAATTAGCAGCAGATACACATACTTTCTAGGTCTCTGAGAGACTCTTGAATACACTTCCCACAAAAAGGGGTTGAGGCAGCAGAGTGTAATAATTGCTTGAGCACTTGGGTGTACTGCTTTAGTTGTGTCAGGGTATCAACCCAGGCGAAGCCACAGGGGGGAGACTCAGGGCAGGAAAGTTTCTAGGTCTTCTGAGAGACTCTTGAATACACTTCCCACAAAAAGGGGTTGAGGCAGCAGAGTGTAATAATTGCTTGAGCACTTGGGTGTACTGCTTTAGTTGTGTCAGGGTATCAACCCAGGCGAAGCCACAGGGGGGAGACTCAGGGCAGGAAAGTTTCTAGGTCTTCTGAGAGACTCTTGAATACACTTCCCACAAAAAGGGGGTTGAGGCAGCAGAGTGTAATAATTGCTTGAGCACTTGGGTGTACTGCTTTAGTTGTGTCAGGGTATCAACCCAGGCGAAGCCACAGGGGGGAGACTCAGGGCAGGAAAGTGTTGGAATACACTCTCTGCCAAGATATATATATGTATATATATATGTATATATATATCTGGGTCTACTTTTATTCATTAAATTTACACTTACCCAAACCACTAAAACGCAAGACAACTTTAATGATTCCTTATTATATGAAAGCAACAAATTACCAATATTTTTCTAAGGTTGACAAACCACTTGGCCACCAAGACAAACCAAAAAAAAAAAAATGGATGGAAATTAAACCCATTAAAGTGGGGGGCTTTGCCCCCACACACCACCCTAACTAAATATACCAACTGCGAGATTGCACTACACTAGGGAAAAAGGGCAAAGCTCACTCTGGTGGCCAAGTGGTTTGTTTCCCTGAGAAAAATATCTTTGATTCGTTGCTTCGATATAATAAGAATTAGTTGACTCACATTTTAGTGCTTCAGATAAGTGTAAATTTGATGAATGAAAGTAGACCTACATATACATATATGCGTGTGTGTGTGTGTGTGTGTGTGTGTGTGTGTGTGTGTGTGTGTGTGTGTGTGTGTGTGTGTGTGTGTGTGTGTGTGTATGTGTGTGTGTGTGTGTGTGTGTGTGTATAGCCAGGGTTCCTCTCCTAAATGTTTGCCTCCCAAGAGATAATAAGCTATGATTGTACCACTTTATGTCACTGTACATATGCTGACACTGCTCACCAGACATTAGTAACAATTAAAAAAATAAACTAAACACTATATCTTCAAGTAGTGGTTAAATTAGGCAGGTATCAAGTTTGTGTTACTAGCAGAGTCAATATTACTACAGTTAACAGTGATGGAGATATAGTCAGAGTACATCTAAACAACTAAAACCATCAAAAAGCACACAGTTCAACAAAAAACACATTACCTAGTAGGCAGCATACATTTAAATCCATACAAAAACCTATCAGACAGGAGGTTTAGCACAGAGGTACAAGAAAGTAGGCAGGGCAAGGTCAGATAAATGTGCTTTATAGCAGCGTCTCAAAAAACACGTGGAATGATGGCAATTAGCTCATAAATGGTTTGCATATGCATTACATTCCTACTCAGTCGATAGAAACTTTAACTGTAGAGATGTAACAAGTTAAATGATAATGCTGGCTTCAGAGGGATTTTCGCTATCAAATACAGCATTTAACTGTTAGCGCCAGAGCATTTCTGATTTGCATAAGCATTACACACATACACAGTCGATAGAGATTTTAACTGTAGAGATGTAACACAGTAAATGATAGCGCTGGCTTCAGAAGGTCGTCGTCATCAAATTAAAGCATTTAACTATAAAACGCCATAGCGTTTCTGGTTAGCATAAGCATTACACTCATACACAGTCGGTAGTGACCTAAACTGTAGAGATATAACAAAAATAATGATCGCGCTGGCTTGAGAAGGTCGTCGCTTATCAAAATAAAGCATTTAACTATGAAACGCCATAGCGTTTCTGGTTTGCATAAGCATTACACTCATACACAGTCGGTAGTGACCTAAACTGTAGAGATATAACAAAATAATGATAGCGCTGGCTTGAGAAGGTCGTCGCTTATCAAAATAAAGCATTTAACTGTTAACCATCATTGCGATTATGTTTGTCAGAAGCAGTATACTCCCGAGCAGTCGATAGTGACTTTAACTGAAAGCAATTAGCAAGGAAGTTAATTCGAAGACTTCACAGCGTTTTTTAGCACATATACCACTATAATCCGAAAACAGCAGATAGTATCCTTTACTAATGCTTATTTGCAGGTGGCTGGCATGTCAGAAAACAGTGCTTCTCTAATTCCTCAGCTAGTGCTTAACATGATAAGGCTATCCTCACACATTCAGATAGGCAAAACAGAGAAAGCAGCAAAACACATTTAAATCAAGTTCTACTTACTGTTGGAATACACTCTCTGCCAAGGATGGACAACAGCCGAGAACGGGCGAAGTTTAAAATGGCCCAAGGGTTGGGAGGGACTTTATCACTTCCAGGAGGATGAGTGAGACCAGGGGGAGGAGCAGATGTGTACGCTTGCAGGTACAGACTGGGAGAACTGTGTGGGGAGGGGCACAAAGAAATAGGTGGTATCTATATGGATGGAATAGTCCAGGGAGAGACAAGAGATGAGGCTAAATAATGGAGAACAGAGATAAAAGAGCAGGATATGTAGGAAGAAATGAGAGGTAGAGAGAGGGAGAGAGAAGAGAGCGGAGTACAGAGGAGAGTAAATAGAATCAATGTGATAGCAAAACACATAGATATTACAGGTAGGAGTATAACATAGTTGAGAGGAGAGAGAGAGTGGAGGTAAAGGTATAAAGGACTGAAAGGTAACAGGGAGGCAGAACCCAGGAGGGCAGGAGAGGAGCAAGAAGTTATCAGTGGAGCAGAGGCTATAAGGGGTAAGTAATAGAGGGTAAGTAGGATCTGGATAAAGTAGGAGGAGTGGGCTGCAAGGTATTAGGGGAGAGTGGGAAACAGAAACGTTGGAAGTGTGGAAAAATGGAGAGAGTTGAAGTCTAGTTAAGTAGAGAATTTCAGGACTGCACTCAGAACTGTACTTAGCTCACCAGGGCAAATATTTGGGCTAAAGTAGACTAGGGGAAGAAGGGAGCTAGTGTAACTCGGGGAACTGAAATGAGATTTGTAGCAAAGGGAGATAGAGATAAGGGGGTTAGGCTGCTGGCTTTCCTGGCAGGAGAATACTACAACAGCTAGCAGGGTTTAAGAATACAGTGGTTTATTAATTAGCAGCAGATACACATACTTTCTAGGTCTTCTGAGAGACTCTTGAATACACTTCCCACAAAAAGGGGGTTGAGGCAGCAGAGTGTAATAATTGCTTGAGCACTTGGGTGTACTGCTTTAGTTGTGTCAGGGTATCAACCCAGGCGAAGCCACAGGGGGGAGACTCAGGGCAGGAAAGTTTCTAGGTCTTCTGAGAGACTCTTGAATACACTTCCCACAAAAGGGGTTGAGGCAGCAGAGTGTAATAATTGCTTGAGCACTTGGGTGTACTGCTTTAGTTGTGTCAGGGTATCAACCCAGGCGAAGCCACAGGGGGGAGACTCAGGGCAGGAAAGTTTCTAGGTCTTCTGAGAGACTCTTGAATACACTTCCCACAAAAAGGGGGTTGAGGCAGCAGAGTGTAATAATTGCTTGAGCACTTGGGTGTACTGCTTTAGTTGTGTCAGGGTATCAACCCAGGCGAAGCCACAGGGGGGAGACTCAGGGCAGGAAAGTGTTGGAATACACTCTCTGCCAAGATATATATATGTATATATATATGTATATATATATCTGGGTCTACTTTTATTCATTAAATTTACACTTACCCAAACCACTAAAACGCAAGACAACTTTAATGATTCCTTATTATATGAAAGCAACAAATTACCAATATTTTTCTAAGGTTGACAAACCACTTGGCCACCAAGACAAACCAAAAAAAAAAAATGGATGGAAATTAAACCCATTAAAGTGGGGGGCTTTGCCCCCACACACCACCCTAACTAAATATACCAACTGCGAGATTGCACTACACTAGGGAAAAAGGGCAAAGCTCACTCTGGTGGCCAAGTGGTTTGTTTCCCTGAGAAAAATATCTTTGATTCGTTGCTTCGATATAATAAGAATTAGTTGACTCACATTTTAGTGCTTCAGATAAGTGTAAATTTGATGAATGAAAGTAGACCTACATATACATATATGCGTATATGTGTGTGTGTGTGTGTGTGTGTGTGTGTGTGTGTGTGTGTGTGTGTGTGTGTGTGTGTGTGTGTGTGTGTATGTGTGTGTGTGTGTGTGTGTGTGTATAGCCAGGGTTCCTCTCCTAAATGTTTGCCTCCCAAGAGATAATAAGCTATGATTGTACCACTTTATGTCACTGTACATATGCTGACACTGCTCACCAGAATGGATGATGTCAGTGGCATTACTCATCATGGCATGGCAATTAATGCAGAGCATTAAAGGTATGAGCTATTAATAAGCTGCTTCTGTGGTCAAGGACACAGGGTTTGATTCCTTATTATATGAAAGCAACAAATTACCAATATTTTTCTCAGGTCGACAAACCACTTGGCCACCAAGACAAACCAAAAAAAAAAAATGGATGGAAATTACACCCATTAAAGTGAGGGCCTTTGCCACCACGCTCCACCTAACTAAATATACCAACTGCGAGATCGCACTACACTAGGAAAAAAGGGCAAAATTCACCCTGGTGGCCAAGTGTTTTTTTTCCCTGAAAAATATCTTTGATTTGTTGCTTCGATATAATAAGAATTCATTGACTCGCATTTTAGTGCTTCAGATAAGTGTAAATTTGATGAATGAAAGTAGACCTACATATATATATATATATATATATATATATATATATATATATATGTATATATATACCTTAAGTGTACACGTACAGCAGTTAAGATAGTAGAAGACAACTGTAGTAAGAAATGAAATGCCTGTTGAAAAAGCCAGGGTTCCTCTCCTAAATGTTTGCCTCCCAAGAGATAATAAGCTATGATTGTACCACTTTATGTCACTGTACATATGCTGACACTGCTTACCATCATGGCATGGCAATTAATGCAAAGCATTAAAGGTCAGAGCTATTAATAAGCTGCTTCTCTGGTCAAGGACACAGGGTTTGATTCCATCTACTTCCATTTGCCTACTGCGTGACTCTAAGTCACATGACTGGGAAGTGCTCCCAGTCTGCCACCAGTGGGCTTACCTGGTTACAAATGTATAAATTAATAAATAAAAACCATGCCAGCCATCTACTTTACACAACTAGCCATCACAATGGCCTGGTAGGCATCCTGTTCTCCATACCACACCAAGACAGTACCCTACATTCCTCAGTCCCTGAAATAGCTGGGATTATGCAATCAGGTTCAATCAAGAAGCAAATTAGTAGCCCCGTGCATACAGTTTATATGATTTGTGAACCATGTGTCCAGAAATGTAGTGCTGCACTGCTGAGATAGAACATGAGCACAGAGTCTCACCTTCACACAATGACATTGCCATAGCACTGCACTGTGGCACCACATATATAACATGCCATATGCATGAACATACAGGTCACATGCTTTGTGTTCAATGTGATGTGCACAGCTAGCATCAGCATGAATGGAGAGTTGAATGCTTACCAGGAGTGATTCACAGACAGTGGCACTAACTGGCTCAATTAGCATAACTATCATGCTAACTTTCTCTTGTTAGAGTGGTATAAAGCATATGCACCATTTGACACAATACCACTCACATCATGCAGTTATACAGCTTGAAAATCAAGTTGCTCCAGTAAAGCCTCTATAGATGTAAAGCTTCCCAGAAGTAATAAAGGAGTCCTGACTGATGAAGTACCTCAGCAACATCAACAACCTCCCTGCATGGCAGTATATGTCTAACTGGGATAACACTGGTATGGCATTGTACTATCTGCATGTGGCTGATGAAATTCAAGCTAGGAACACAGAAAACCTTGGGCAGGACATGCCACAAGCTAGGTTGGGTCTCTAGATCATATATTGAGGCATGGCTACATTATGAACGTAGAAAGAGGATCTGGCACAAAATAAGGAGGATGCTGTGTGTAGCACTAATTGCAGCTGATAACCATGTGCATATGAGGGAGCTGGCCATAGTTATATGCATCCTGCCATAGACTGCAATGAGCCCTGACACTACAAGCCAACACAGTGGACACCTTCAATGGTCACATCATGGCAGTTAAACCCTACCACAGGGAGATGTGATCTCTGACTCTCAACAACCTCTAAATAATGTGACTACTTAGTTCACCTTTCCATAACTCTACTGAATATTAAAGTTTTGTAGTCACCTGTCACTATGAGTCTCCAACCTTTGCAAGTGAAAATGACTGTGCCCTTTCCACCTGCTAACCTGTGTGGGTATGGTGATGTTGGTGCCCTTCCTACCCACTAACATATATAGCTATGGTGATGTCCGATGCATGGCATGGCCAGTTCATGCACTGCTCTGCAGAGCTGAGATGCAGTACTATATGTATCTTTTTATTCTGCATTATCTCTGTCATGACACATAGTTTTGGACCAGATGCCAACTTTTTGTCAGTGTTATAATGCACTGCTCTGACTTCTGCCTCAACTGTGGTACTGATATGTATAATCCTCCTCAACTTTCTGCAGTTTTATTTATTTATTTTTTTAACATTTGTTTACCGGGGAGATCCAACTGGGCTAGTATCCCATCTTTAGTGGAGGCCCAGGGAGAAAATCTCCAATTACAAGTATGAGATTCAGTACAATATGCATTGTCAAAGTACATAAATCAAAATGTCAGAGTACAGCAAATACATCGTATGGATTTTACAGTTAACAATAATTTGAATACTACAGATGGGTCATACACCCACGGAATGAAGTGACAGCACAGATAATTCATAAATACATCTAATAGGATTGAGAGTGTACAATATTTTGAATACAGCAAGTGGGGCACTGACTCATGGTACAAAGTGTCAGAAGCATGATGAGCAACTAACACAATTTAAGAGAAGATTCTGTATGTAACAGTATAGGTAGAGTTTAACTGAACACTGCCATTTATATATACCTGACGGTATAAAAAGAGAAGATTAAAAAGGAGTATGGGGTGAAAGACGAAGAGATGGTAGAACGGTGGAGGGGTGAAGAAAGGGTGGGAAAATAGATGAAAGTGGAAGAGAAGAAAGAGAGAGGAGATTAGAACTGCAGACAAGTGATAGGGTTAATGAAGAGGGAATAAATAAAAGGTATGTCCACTTCAGTCAGCCAGGGGAAATGCATGAGCAGAGACAGTTATTAGTTAAGTGTGTTTGAGAAGATGTTTAAACTTATTTGTGTTGGGAGTATTAAGGATGTGTTGCAGGATGGCATTCCAGGCTCTGGAAATAATGTTTGAGTAAAGAGAATCTCCAAAGCTCTTATTTAATTTGGTGATCTTTAACAGGAATTTTTCACTCAATCTAAGTGTTCTATTGTTTGACTAGGGTTGGACAAGATTTTGGAGTGCATTTGTGTAGTTGGTTTATGACGGTATGGGCAGTTATAAGTTGATTTAAAGATAAGAGGCTGGATAATTCTAGGTATTTTAGTTGGTTTAGGGCAGCACAAGTTTGTAGCAAATTTGGAAATTTTGTGGTAGGAGGCCTCAAGCTTGGACAGGTCATTTTTTTAAGGTTTGTGAAGACTGAAGAGGCATATACCATGGAAGAAAAAAAGTGGGTCCTGGCAACTGCTAGTCTGGTGGAGCTGATTAGGAATGGCTTCACTCTGTAGAGTGAGCATAGTTTGATGTGGGTTTTTTGATGACGATTGTTATGTTTGTCAAATCTCAAGCTACTATCAATGGTGACACCAAGTAGTTTGGTGTGAAACATAGGTTCGATTATGGTTTTGTTGGATGAATAAATGAGAAAGGGTGATAGTTAATAAGTGGACTTTTTACTGGAGAACAGCATTAATTTGGTTTTGTTTGGGTTTAAGATGTAAGATGAGCTGATAACTAGAGAGGTATGATTCTATGGCTGAGAAAGATTTTTTTTTTTTTGTAGTTGTGGAAGGGAGGGTGCAGAGCATATTAGGGTGGAATTGTCTGCTTACTTAATTATGGTTGCTAGGTGAGTAGCATTGTGAAGCTTGTTGTTAAAAACAGTGAAGAGAAGTGGCCCTAAAATTGATCCTTGGGGGCACCAACTGCACCTGTATTAACTGCTACTATGACTAGTATGGAAGCCGTTTCCATGATGTTCACCTGCTGTTTCAGTTGTTTGCACAATGACAACTGGCTCACTGACGGAACGCATACAGTCAAAGTAGGGGATTCCACCTCTCCCAGCAGACCTGTTACTAGTAGTGTTCTACAAAAGATTTGTGCAGGGTCCACTTCTGTTTGGAATTTATTTCTCAGAAGTTCAGGTGAAAATAGATGGCCTGTGGCTTTCCAAGTTTGCTGATGACTGCAAACTGGGTGCATTCATTGAAACCCATAACCGTGTCACCATAATACAAAAAGGGCTTACACAGACAAACGATTGGTGACAAAGCCACAGACATAAACTTAATGCAAAAAATGTATTATCATCGCCTTCAATAAAGGTGAAGTCCCAAAAAATTATAACATTAACAATACCCCACTATGTTCAAACCCAGTGGTGACAGACTTGGGGGCACAGGTTGATAACAGCCTTAACTTCGATCATCATGTGTTCACAGTGGTGAGAAAGGCCTTCTACATTGCCCATCTCATAAGTAAGGGAACAGCATCCAAAACAAAGGAGGTTATAACTCCTATGTACTTGTCCCTCATCAGCCCAATAATAGAGTGCAATACTCCCTTCTGTATGTACCTCACCAGACACCTGCAACAAAGGAGGTTATAACTCCTATCTACTTGTCCCTCATCAGCCCAATAATAGAGTGCAATACTCCCTTCTGTATGTACCTCACCAGACACCTGCAACAGCTGGAGAGACCTCAGAGGTTTATCACCAAGAAAATGCAAGGCTTTCATCATATAACCTAAATGGACAGACTGAAGGCACTGTCATTGTATACTCTGTATCATATAGACTACTGAAAGGTGACTTGTGCCTGGCCTACAGATCAGTCTTGGACCCTGCCTTAATAGAAATGCTGCACATATGCAAATCTAATGGGACAAGACTCACTTGCTTTAGAGAACTTAACCTAGTCTGCAACATAAACAGGACTTGCTGGAGAGGAGGATATGTCTTCCAGAGGCTGCCACTCCACTGGAACAAACTCCCAATTCAAGTTAAATGGAGCCTCAATGATCCTATTTAAGCATAACTTGAACAATTGGATGTGAAACCATAAATTCACCCTCAGGTGTTTACCTATTTCACTTTTGGATAGGGGCAGTTGGTGCTTATCATAAATTTGCATGCTAATATAGACTATTCCTCTTGGTCTATGATGGAACAAGGGTAAAACATGGCTAGGCTTGTAAAGGACCTAGGGCCAATAGCCTAGTAACCTCATATGATCCTGTGACATGTTGTATGGCAAGGCACACACAGAGCAAATATAGTGCTACAAATATGTGGACTGTATTGCAGTGTCTCCTCTGATGAATCTAGACATTAGAAGTTTCCCTTGAGTAATCTGAATATTTGCCCCATTTTGTTTCATGTTTCCACATTGCCTTTGTTGTAGGCCACTTCTTGCATTGCTTTCGGGTTTTGGGGTGAGGTCATCAACTAGGGCTGTAGGGCATCATCATCACCTGCTACATGTAACACATCACATATTATTTGTAGCCTACTATGAATACAGACATGTCTATCTGTGTACACCTACCAGCTAGGTGTCTGCCAAAAGTGAAAATCTTATGTACAGCCTGGGTAGTGCATGGATGCATAAATAATTCTCTAGAAATGACAGATATCTGGCAGTTCAGGGAGTGGAAGTGCTTCTTGTTACTGTGTCACAGGCCCTGTGAATCAGGTGAGGTCTTGGCAGCTACATGTGTGCAATCTATGACTCACAGGGCCTCAGGGAAATGTCCTATGTCATAAAACATCTGCATGGTGTGTTGGTTCTCTTCTCTGCTGATCTGGAGAACCACCATACCTCTCAACCTCTTAGCAAAAGAAATCTGGACAAAGTCTAAAATAATGGGTGTACAAAGGCCCAAAAATAGGCACCATTTTAAATACTGTTCTTATCAACTTAAAAGTTGCTAAAATAACAATATTTGTGCTAGCATACATTTTGTGAAAGATATGAAGTCTGAAACTCAAATGTTTGTCATTATTTAATGGCTTCATTCCTCAGTAATTGGCCAGAAAAAAACACAACTTTTATGAGTAACAGACCAAAAATATGAGCATTTTACTTGTAACATTGTACCAACGAATGGGTTCAGGATTCACAAGGCTGTCATTTGTAATATCCTAAAAATGTCCACTGTAGGACAATGAAAGGTCGCTATAGCTAAGATGGTTAGGCTACAAATACCTTTGTATATACACAAATAGGCATATGACACATCTCTCCTGATTCTACTTGTGGGTAACCATATTGTTGTTTTGTGAACTGGTGGCAAAACAGGTCCTGTCTGTATCTCCTCCAGTGATGCAATGCGCCACAAAGCATAGTTTGTGAGCACTGGTTCCAAAAACCGCTGCCTGCACATGCTGCTGTGTTACTGCTGCAGCAGCTGCTCCTAGCATCCTCTGACTGTATACCAGGAATCATTGCATTCAAAATACACATGCATCACAGTGCAGCACACCTGTTTCATATGTTGTTGAATTGCTTTGCTGTTTGTTGTTTCTTCATTGGCATAATCTATAAGGTTCATTTGCATGAGACTTCTCATGTCACTGTCACTATGTTCTCAGTAGTATGCTCTACGTACCACATTATTTTGGTTACTTTAAGGCCATCTTACCTGTGTATATGAAATGGCCACATACTATGCATGGCTGCTACTGAAACTAATTTGCATATCACAATGCACTAACCATCTATGAATACCATAGCAGATTCAATGAAACTGCTGCATGTAGCAAGTGTATGCCACCTTACGCAGATAGACAGCAGACTGAATTATTTGTCTTATATTTAAAACATGAAAATGTAATTATGCTATCACAAAAAACAGATCAGTCAGCCTAGAGTATACTTCCATGTTTCATCATTACTACAGAATCTTGGTATCACAAACTATAATTAACATAATTGGGTACACTTCTGATAGACAACTAGACCAGCTGAAGCATTGTACTGGCAACCTTTAACAATGCACCAGTTGGCATAACCCAAAATAGACTTAGAATTTACTGACAACTTAGATACGTTGCTATACTGCTTCCTCTTTCACTTAGGTCCTAGAAACCACCTCTGCATAGGTACTAACATACTTGTTACATCAATAGGGTTTTGCTGGTCACCTCTGTCAAAGTGTAAAACATTTGACTCTGTGATCCTTCTTAGATTAGATGAAGCAAGAAGAAAGAAAATATTAACTTCTTACCATATTGTTATGCTATGAAGCTTTAATAAAAGACAATAACTTCAGTTTTGCTCCACAGGTTACACATTATATGGAATTAACCTAAGAATTTATGTCATTTGGCACTAGTGTCCAGACACTGCAGTAAAAGAAATACATAACTCTTTCCTAGGCAGTAGAAGTGCTGATACTTGATGTTTGGAATATTAGAAAGTTGTGGGTTCTATCCCTACCCCAAGTACCTGGATTGATTTCAGTATTGGCACGGTAGTGCAAGATAAGGGAGGGGGAGGTGATGTACTTCTGAAGTGTTGCTCCTTGGATGTAGTGTTTCATCAATGTCCCACCAACATAGGTTCATAGGTAGGTACTAGGCTATCGGCCCAAGGGCCTACATAAGCCTAGCCAACAAGGTTCCCTGGCTTACGCCACCCAAGAAAGTTATTTTCCTGTGCCACTGTCGAGCAGAGACACAGAAGTGATCCGCGGGGTGTATTTCTTATTTCCCATCTACTCATCAAGATTTTTCTTGAAGAGTGCTAATGAAGAACTTTGCTTGACATAGATGGATAGCCTGTTCCAGAGTATGGGAAGTCTCTGGGACAGGAATCTATCCCTCCAGCATGTCCTGTTTATTGTGGTGACAAGGTTTAGGTCCCTAGAGCATGTAGCTTGGAGGGATTGGGATTTCTTTAGGCGTAGCATGTCCAACAGCTCTGACATAGCTTTATATGTTAGGTGGAGATAACCTCAGAGTAGGCGATATGCTATGAAGTAAAGCTGGAGTTTTTTGAGGCGGTCAGTGGGGGGGCATTTGTTTGAAGCCAGTAATCCTCTTTGTGAGGTACTTCTGTGGCCTTTCCAGCTGCTGCAGATGTCTTGTGAGGTACATTCCAAAAGGGGCATTGTACTCTATAATGGGTCTAATGAGTGTCGAGTAGAGGGGAACAATGACCCCTTTTTTCCTGGATGAGAACCCTTTTATGATGAGGTGTGCCACATAGAAGGACTTTCTGACTACTGTGGGGATGTGACTATCAAAGGAGAGACTGCTGTCCACCTGGGTCCCAAGGTCTCTTATCACGCATTCAGTGTTAAGTAGATTGCTGCCTATGTGGTAGGTCATGGGTACAGTGTTTTTACCAAAGGGGATGACACTGCACTTTTTGGCATTGAGCTTGAGGCCATGGCTCTGACACCAGGCATCTGTCTCAGTGAGGCCCTTCTGTAGGATGTTCACATCATTTGGGGACTTGACTATGGCACCTAGTTTGCAGTCATCTGCAAACTTTGTTAGCCTGAGGCCTTCTGTGTTAGCCTGTACTTCAGAGAAGTAGATACCAAACAGGAGAGGTCCCAGGATGGAACCCTGTGGTACTCCACTTGTCACTGCTTTGAGGTCAGATTTGGAGTCTGCAACTTTTACAGTGTGGGTTCTGTCAGTGAGACAGTTGGCAACCCATCTTGTGACGTAGGGATTTACACCTAGTTTAGTGAGTTTAGCTATAATTCCAGAATGGGAGATGGTGCTGAAAGCCTTGGCTAGGTCAAGATAGGCTGTGTGAACCACCTTACCCTCATCTATGGCTTTGGTAACCGCCTCAAAGAAGTCGATAAGGTTCAGGAGGCATGATCTGCCTTTCACAAACCCAAACTGGGTGGGATCCAGAGTTTGGAGGTTACCAATGTCTTTGTTTATGAGTTCCATGATGATACGTTCCATGGCCTTGCAGACCAGGCTCATCAAGCTAATAGGTCGATAGTTCCAGGGATCAGTGGTGGCTCCTCCTTTGTAATGTGGGATAACTGTTGCTGTGCGCCATTCAGTGGGCACAAAGCCTGATGCAAGGCTATTATTGAACATGGTGCTTAAGTGACTCCATTAGCTTGCTAATTATCATGTGACACATCAAAATCATTGGGGTCATTTTATTAAATATTTCTGTCATTTGTTTTCTTCATTTATTGCTGAGCAAAACAGATCAGGCACAAGTGTCTCATTTGGAGGCCAATCTGTGATCACTGTCTACTTAATTAAATTGCTCAGTCACACAGTAGGCAAATAATGACAGAAGATTAGGGTTCAGTTCAGTAACTGCTAATAACCTTAATGTACTACACTAAGTTACCAGACAATTTATATTTCCCTTTCCTGGCTAAATTATCCTTAGTCAATAAAATAATTATTTTACATATTTCCTGAAACGAGACAGAAACCTAGTGGTACTAACCCAATCAACAGAAAGTAACTTAAAAAAAGCCATAGATAAGGTGGGGCAAAACCAGTGGCTGACCTGGACATAAGCTGTTAGGGGGTACAATCAGCACTGTAGAAGAGGTGCTGATTGGTCCCTGCAAGCAGCCTTTGTAATCATTTAAGCAGCCATGATCGTAATTGTAGTTACTTAAGCTTCATTCCTTCAGTCATTGGTTGTGCGATTTGTGTTAATGGGTGTAAGCGACAATTAGTCCTTGTATCTGCAAGGCTGCAAGTGCTATCATGCACACACCTGTGCATACATGTGTGCATGCACACGTGCATGCATGGTAATATGTTTGGGGGTGCTTGCATATGTGTGTGTGTGTGCACGTGTGCACTCACACGTGTGTGCTAATAACAAATATAGCTTTGGCTATAGACATTTTTTTACTTTGTCCTTTTTATTTGGTCCTCAACTCCTAAAGTCTTTTTAGGGGGTTGAGGGAAGTGTAAAATGGGGCATTGTCCAGGGTCAGAGTTGACAGCTAGTTATAGCTCTGCTATAAATGTACAATTATTAATCCTATAAATTTAATTCTAAATAAAAAATGCAATTGTAATTAAGGAATACGATTTTTATTTATAAACATGTTTTTATTTATTTATGAACACTCAGGTTACATAGCATGATAGAATGAGAAGTTAAATAGAATTGATCTTAACCAATTAAGAAAGGAAGATATTAGAAATAAGTAGGTAGGCTCTAAAAACTTCTTAGAAGTAGCAGATTTGCATGCAATAAAATAATGCAGCTGTTTGTAGCTCTAAAAATAACTGTTATTCCTGGATGAATGCTTTCCATTACTCACTAAGCAAAGAGCTACGACATCATAAGTCCCAAGGGAAGTCAACAATGTACGCAATACATCCCTTGAAATACTCCATTCATTATTACTCAAAATGTAACCTATTTTTACTCCATTCATTCCTCTTCAAAATGTGGCCTATTTTCTCATTTTTCACATGCTTCAGTTCAGCACCTGCAAGCTGGGTCTTAATCAGTATCATGATGGCTCACTTAGATATCTAGAAATTTCTTTCTAGCAAGATGACATTCCCTGGGCTTCATATTCCAGTCATTATCATTATTTTATGCATCATGCATTTATAAATCAAGTTATTTTGTCACTGCAATTAAATATAAAATTCAAACCAAAAAAATAGACAGTCTCTATAATGCTGATTTCATTATGTTGGTTAATGGGTTCTTTATTTTGTGTGTGTGTGTGTGTGTGTGTGTGTGTGTGTGTGTGTGTGTGTGTGTGTGTGTGTGTGTGTGTGTGGCTCCAGACTGCTGGCAAGTCCTGTTGTCAGTCATTTTCTAGTTTCTGCATTCCTTTGCCTCCACATCTCATGCAAACAATGGCAGGGGGGATTCATAGCTGTTTCTTCCATAAAATAGCTCAGGGATTCAATATTTCCTTTAAAAAGGATGCACTCATTTCTTCTTAGTCGCTAAAGAGATATAACTGTTCCTTTTATCATTTGGTATATATGTGAGACTCACCTGACACTAATGTCTGTTGGCTAGGTGGGATCTTAGATGGTTAGGGGTTAAGTGATTTGTTCTTCGTTAAACATAATGTACAATATATACAGCTCAATGCCCTAATTATTTTTTTTATTATTTTTGTTTATTTATTTGTTTCCTTTTCCACAATATAAACCCACTACATAAGTGTCTCATTTCAGGCCTGACCTAAGAAGAGCACTTTCTTGTTGATGTTGCTGCTGACAGGCATACAATCTGCAGATGGAGATTGTGAAATCAAGTATATCGCAATATGATGGAGCTCATTAAGTGATCACAGCCTTAATTATATGTGCTAAATGGACAACAATCTCATCTACATGCCAGTACCCTAAATTATGTTTTCACTCCTTAAAATACCAAAGATCCTCATCAATCTACATCCACAAGAGTAGCAAACCTGCTTTCAAGGGGAGCACCATGTGAGATTGCATGCTGCAAGATTATAATTCATAAAATCGACATCAGCACCTTACGGATCATAGAATGTCAATCATATACAGATGTCACACACAGAATAGCAATAACTAAGGAAGTTGTCAAGGAAATCCATCTAAAAATATTGTTATCACAAACAGTCAACAAGTATGAGTGTCAGGGTAGATAGATGGGCTGAAGGCATTCACACATGTCCCCAGAACACAAGGACAGTCTACACATCATCATAAATATACATTAACCACCAGTGACCCTACAGGATCCTTTGATGTAGCACTATGTGACATTTCATTCTACAAGATTCGTCATAATATTGACATGAGTGCCTTGTAATGGTCAGAGTGTTGATCACATACTGAGAAAATTGTCAGAGAAGCAATTACACATACACTGCAAAAATTCATCGCATACAGTCATAAGTAAAAATGTGCACGTGCAGTGAAGGATAGTTTACACAAGGGAAATTCTAGACCTTAAAAGAAGATATCAGACTTAAAATGCATGAAACAGATATTTATTGCGTACAGAGTGGGGACAGAGTGAGAAATGTGCAGACGTGAGCACGAGAACAGATGGTGCAGAACTCTATGTATAGTGTGCAAAGTAGGGTAAAATGTGCAGTGTGAGCATATTTAAGTGTAGAAGTACAG
Organism: Protopterus annectens; assembly: GCF_019279795.1. Classification (NCBI taxonomy): domain Eukaryota; kingdom Metazoa; phylum Chordata; order Ceratodontiformes; family Protopteridae; genus Protopterus; species Protopterus annectens. Next base: position 1,757,204,788 of record NC_056726.1, read on the forward strand.
GAATGTGCATAAAGATCACAAGCAAACACTGCAGGTAATGGCGGTTATTTCCTTTCTAAGGTCACCACTGTTATCTACTTCCACTACATATAGCAACTTTGTCTCCCATGCAATCATCATGTGGCAATTATGGGTAGGGGGTATCATTCCCTGAACAAAACTTTATGAACCCCTGATGTATGCTCCAGCACACAGGGGAGTGTGTCAAGGAGCATCTCCAAAGACATTCCATTATGTCCAAACTGAGTCTTTAGTCATCAGTGACAGGCTTCCACCATGTTTTAGGCCCTGGGAAAACCAATATCTTTATGCTCAGTTATGCCATAGAGTATTTGTGTGTGTGTGTGTGTGTGTGTGTGCGTGTGTGTGATGTATAACATATATGCATGCTCAAAACAAACTCTCACTTCTTCCATGATTCCCTCCACAGGAAATACTGCTATGCCACACTTACTGATTGTGATTAACTCTCAGACGTAAGGACAGAGCATTTATATATATATATATATATATATATATATATATATATATATATATATATATATATACATACATATATATGTACACACACACACACACACACATATATATATATATATATATATATATATATATATATATATATATATATATATTTATAGTTGCCCCCCTTTCACAGTGCCTTGTGCTTGGTATCGTGTGATCTTGTATTTGCTGGTCACTTCTTTACTTTTTCCCTTTTTTAACCCCTTGTTCAAGAGCCGTTATGTTGTTGGGCATTGTATACACTTCTCACCAACTGCATTCCTGCCATTATTGTACAAATCCAAATTCAGATTAATGTCAGTTTGTGCCTCCTGTTTATCCATTAATGAGTGGCATTTCTTGCTTTTTGCTTTTTTTACATTTATTCACTGTTAGTGCATATAAAGTGGCCAAGAAATGGAGCTGAGTGTTATTCAATCTGTCCACCACTTCAGATTAAAGGGGCACACAGTTGTGTTGTGTGGTAAATAACATAACAATTGTCACTGGAATTTGTAGGAATGAAAGGTAAGTGCTGTCCTTTGTTTAATTTAATTTAATTTAATTTAATTTAATTTATTCATTTATTTATTCATTCATTTACTTATTTTTGGGGTGTCCTTTGGTGTTACTGGGTTAACTGACTTGTTCCAAATTAATTGTGGGTGACAGCTGCTGTTCAAATAAACTCACCCCTTATATCCTTTTTGATTACGCTGGTAATTGTTGGGGATTTTAAATTATCTAAAAAAAGCTAACTAGACAGAGGTGCATCTGTTATAAATCCTGCATTCGAATTTATTAAGCACAATTGTCTTGATCTTTTGAGGAGTATGTAGACTATAGTGTCCTCTTCTGGAAAAGAGTTTATTTTTTTCTGCATCTCAGTATCATACGGACTTTAGGTATTCTACTTCCCTTCTAGCCTTTAACCTCCACTAAAAAGGGCTTTTGTTGTACAGTCCAGATGGACTCTCCCAGTAAACAAAATGGAAATAAAATAAATAAATGGATTAATGGCTAGTAGTGAGTTCCCAAATGGAAAATGCCAAATAATGTGTGTGTAGCCTTCAATCTTATGTCATCACAGAACCAAAATGCCAATTTGCTGGAAATGAAATATCCTAATAGTGAAATATTCTAATTGCAATGAATGCATCCACATATAAATTATGTTTTACTTCTGGACATGAAAACAGAGTGCAATCTAAGATACTGTTGTGAGAACAATTAAAATGTGAATTAAGGAAGAAGTAGTCAGCGGTCTAGCAGAGCAGAAGAGGTAATGAATGTGTCAGCTGGAAGGCAAATTGAAAATTGCTCAGACATGAACTAGAGTGGTGGATTAGCATTCAGTAAGGCACTTATTCATAAAATGGAACTATGTGCCTAATTCAGAAGGCCAATTTAGCTGCTGCAGGTATACATAAAGCATACCTGGCCTAGACTATAATTGGTCATTTGTGATCAGTGTTCTACACCAGTTATCAAATTCAAATAAATAAATAAATGAATGAGCTGGAAGCAGGTGTGAGAAGCCTTTGTTTTCAAGCTGTGATCTGAAAAAAAATCCAGCCTGGTTCACTCATTGTTAAATCATAAAGGGACTCAATTCACTGATCAACGGTTTATGATCAGGACCTTCGCTGATTCTTATAGCAGACTATATATAGAGAATCTTTATCCCAGATTCACCACCATCACCACCACCACACAAAAACACACACACACACACACACACACACACACACACACACACACACACACACACACACATGCACACACACACGTGGTTTACTATTGAAATCTCATAGTGCCGGTGATTGAATGGCATGTGGTTGGAAGGCACTTTTCAAAGAAGCAAAATGACAAACTGGACTACTACGAATACACAATACTGAATGTGCAGTATAATGTGGTAGTCTGAGTTCGGTATTGAGAGTGGAGAATGAGATGCAGTGGTTAAAGTGAATTTACCCTTTTCCTCACTGTAGTGTGATCTCAGAGTTGGTATATATAATTTGTTGGGGGTGGGAGGCAACCCCCCACATGGGGGGGTGCAAGGGGGCTTGTCCCCCTGCAAAACAGTAAAAAACATGTGCCATTGACTTGACAGTCTAATGGCAAGTTATGCTGCATAGTTTGGGTGACTGATGTCACCTAAAGCTATGTCAAATTACATCGAATGCGGATGCTGGTGAGCTAACTGTTGATATTGTGTAGGAGTTGGGATTACGATTCTGACATTAAATGCATGCACAAGGCCACACACACAGACATACAAACAACACATACAGCATGTTTCCTTACATTGTTTTAGTTACATCATTCATTCAGCTGTAAGCTGTAAATATCATTTCAATTGACATCCTAGTCTAACAGAAAACATTCTTGGCTGATCTTAGCCTCCTTTCCAGGTGCTGTCTCTTGGCAATGATGGAATAACAGCATATTCTTAAGTATTTGTACACTGTGGTTTTTGAGGTATCATCATTTGAAGCCATATGCATTACCTATTTCAATTAGGGATATAAGATCATAAATATTTTTAAAATAACATCATAGATAGTGGATGCTCCCCTTGTCCCTCGGCGGTCTTGTCACTCTGAACAGCTGTCCTCTTGCTGCGGGTCTGCCTCTCCCTCCAGCTGGTCTCACTCAAGTGCTGCCTGCTCATTCCTCACTTGCCAAAAGGACCAAATGATATTATTTTGCATTGTACTTGCTATTACAAGTGGTGTGCACATTCACAGGAACATCGGCCATTAGTGTCCTTCCTTTTTTCTCACTCCTAGCCTTGACCACTGTTCTGCCACTAGGTGGCAGTATAACACCAATCCCATGGGGCTATCCAAACACAGATAAAGCTCAATCAAACAATTGCTCATGGAGACTTTCACTAAATCATAGTCTCCCAGCTTACATGCTGCTTACAAAACATATTATAGCTCTGTTCTACAATACAAATAATAAAAACAACCAAACAGCTAAACAGAAATAAGAATTCCCTGGTAATTAGTAAGACTCCACTTGCTCATCTAAAAACCATTTCAAGCTGATAGTTTTTCCCTCGCAACTGTTGTTGTTGTGTTGGCTCTACAGTGTTACCTGTGCTACCATTAGTGGCATGTCCCACCTACCCAATTTACTTGTGCAGTCTCCCATCCCCCCAGAGGAAGTCTAGATAGGGAAGCCGCTTAGCAAGACAACATTTATAAAATGACATCAGAGATAGTGGATGCTCCCCTTGTCCCGCGTTGCATGCATGCCATATAAGTGTGCAATTCTTTAATTTGCTTTACTTCATATTGTAGACTACTTTTTCCTAACTGTAACCCCACAGCAATATATATACCAAAAGTTCAAGAAGGCACACATATGGTATTGTTTGATTTCTTTACCGGATGTAAAGCACAATTGCCAGTCTTGGTTTATCTATTACCAGATAGCATGTAATACAGCCATGCGCCTTCTGTACTAGCTGCGTTGTTCACCCTAAGCTTACAGAAATAGTATTAGGCAATCTCCCCTATTGATATTTATATTTTGTTGTGCTGCTTATATAGATTTGACTGTGTCCTGAAGTAACAGTATTTAGGTGATCTCCTCCAATGCTGTTTATATTTTGTGTTACTGCTTATTTTAGGATCACCTATGTCCTGAAGGATAAAGTGCACTGTTGTATCCCATTCTCAGAAATTGTGATTGTGTTTCTGGGTCTTCTACAGATATAGATTTCAATGCAACTGTCCTTATATATGATACGCAAGACAGATACTTTTGGATTATATAGTACTAAAGACACTGATGTATATATCTAACTGCTGGTTATATTTATATAAATTATTTTTACTGCTCACAGCCACATGTGTAACAGTTGCTCTTCTGCTATTCCTTCTCCAAACTGCCTGCTTCTTGTGTCTACATCCCTCAGTGCAAACGTACCTTTCAAATAACTTTCTTTTCTGTTTTTGGCAAACACACCTTTCAAATAACCTGCTTGTCTGTTTTTTTACACCCAATATCCTTTTGAAACCTGTCTTTTATTTTTCAGTCTAAACAGCTGGTCTCTCCCTGACAGTCTGCCCCCTCCCTCCAGCTGGTCTCACTCAAGTGCTGCCTGCTCACTCCTCACTTGCCAGAAGGACCAACAGAGCCTACAGTACTGGAGTGAATACCTAACTTTAAAGCAACTGCAAGTGTTTCCTTTGGAAATTCCTAGGTATTTCTGATATTCTTTTGCATTATACTTGCTATTACAGGTGGCATGCACACTCGCAGGAACATCGTCCATTAGTGTCCTTCCTTTTTTCCCCAACTCGTAGCCTTGACCACTGTTCTGCCACTAGGTGGCATTATAACACCGATCTCATGGGGCTATCCTAACACAATAAAGCCCAATGAAGCAGTTGCTCATGGAGACTTTCACTAAATCATAGTCTCCCAGCTTACGTGCTGCTTACAAAACATATTATAGCTCTGTTCTACAATACAAATAATAAAAACAACGAAACAGGTAAACGTAAATAAAAATTCCCTTATAAATAGTAACACTGCACTTGCTCACTTAAAAACTATCTCAAGCTGATAGGTTTTTCCCCTCACAGCTGTTGCTGGGCTGGCTCTGCCTGCTCCGTTCGCCCTCTGGGTTCAGTCCACTACCCTACCCTTCCCCCTTTCCCATCCACTCCTGCATTCCTCACATTTGCATATACAGGTCACTCCACCCCCACCACTCACATTTCACAAGGTCACGCCACCCCCTCCAATCATATTACACAGGCACACACACTCCACTTCTAACAGCACACACCCAGTTTACTAACCTCCTCCTCCTCTCTTCTTCCAATACCCACCCTTAGACTCCTTACATCACAGCAGGAACTTTCATAACCCATTCTACAATCTATGTCTTTCATTACATGTTCCACTCTACCTAATGTGCTTCCGTCTCTCACCCTCAGTTTACTAGTTCTTATTACCTCCCCTAAAAATACATTACAGCCCATAGCTATTACATCCTCTACTTCTCCCTCAAGCCGTGACAAACCTTTATGCAGTTTCCATAATATATCACCCAGCCTATTAGAATTCCATTTCAACCATCTCTTTAAACTTAAAATCTTTCCCTATACCACCATAAATAAAAATACCTACCACTGTCTAATAACTTATAACAAAAATTTCATTCTGCCAAAATACTCCCCTTACATCCAGTACAGAATATACCTGTGTGGGGATATCCACCCCAGCCCAGGACCCTCAGACATAACTACCCTCATCCATACACCCCTTCCCAAGAACCTCCTCTTGGCAGCGATAAATATACATAGTATCTGTAACAAAATTACAGAATTTCATTCTTGGCTAACGCAAACCACCCCAGATATCCTAGCAGTCACCGAACCCTGGCTAAAACCCCAAATCCACGACATTAAAATAACACCACCAGGTTATAATATACTAAAGAATGATAGAACTACTAAAATAGGAGGTGGGGTATCCCTAATGTATGATGACTCTCTAACCATACTACCCTTCCAGAAAATACCCCCAGCCTTTTCAAATGCTGAAATTCTGATAGGAATGCTCCAAATTAATACATCTAAACAAATAAGCATTGCTAGTCTATATATCCCACCAGGACAAAACATCCAAACTCTTGAGGATATCCTTGCCTGGTTGTCAGAAAATATCAGCTATGAGGCTATCATTATGGAAGATATAAGTATCAACTGACAATATTTAATAACTGACTCCCCAACAAACAGCATAAACCTCTACAATTTCACCTATCTCATCACCAAACCTACCGGAATGCTCAACAGTAATACACCAGGAGCCACCCTCAACTGATTCTTATTCTCAGATCCACTTAAATACACAGATCCCAAGACCCTACCCTATACACTCAGCGATCACTTGCCCATTTTCACTTATAGATCCACTCCACATATATCCAAATCTCATAACTACAAAACCACTAGAAATCTACAACACTTTGACCAACAAGAATTTATCAGCATTCTAAAACTCTCAGATTGATGCCCAGTACAAACTCTCTCATTGGATGATGCCATAAACTATTTCAACAAGATATTTTTAGACACTCTCAACAGCCTTGCCCCCCCCCCTTCGCACTAAAAGAGTACGATCTAACCACGCTCCCTGGCTCACAAAAGCTACTAAACAACTCTTACAAAACAGGGACAAGGGCTGGAAAGCATGGCATAACAACAAAACTGAATCTAACCTACTTAGATACAAACAGTTACAAAACAAAGCTAAAAAGCTAATAAATTCCGATAAAAAGAGCTATTTCTCCAACCAACTGACTAACCATAGAACTAACCCAAAACAATTCAGGAAAAGTATCACAAACCTCCTTACCCTGGCTCAAAACAAAACCCATCTCCATGCCCAGACAAAACACATTTGTAAATAGCCACTATGCTCAAATCACGTTTTGTGGATAGCATACATAAACTAATAATAGATTCCACTTCCTCTACCTCCACCCTAGCAAATTCAAACCCCATTCCACCTCCATTCCACAAAACCATCTGTCCCTTAGAATTATTATCTCCCCCAGACAAATCTTTTCCCCTTTACCAAAGTGATACTACGTCATCTACTCCCTTCTCACTACAACCTATACAAACATCAGAAACCCAGAAATTCCTCAAAAAAATTGAAACCATGCTCTCTTTCCTTTCACAACCTTCCACTAGAATACTTAAAACTCACTGCTGAGGCCATAGCATATCCCATTAGCATTCTGATCCACCACTCAATTACAGACTCTTATGTCCCCAACCTCAAAAAATCCATTATCATCCCACTTCACAGAGGAGGAAACTCCAATGCATCCACTAACCATCGACCAATCTTTATCCTCTCCCCACTATCCAAACTTTTTGAAAAAGGCATTCATAAACAACTAATGAACTATTTCACACATTACAACCTACTCACCCCTACCCAACACGGCTTTTGCCCATCACACAGTACAACCACCGCACATCTCCTTCATGGATTTCTTTCTTTTGGCTTTTCTCAGTTAGGGGTCAACACAGCAGATCACTGGTCTGCTAATGATTGGCAGAGGATTTTTATGGTGTCGAGTTGCCAACCCAGTGCCCAACCTTCAACGAAGACACACCCACACACACCTACCTGCATGTCTTTAAAGCTCACTCGACCACAGGAAGGACATGCAGACTCCACACAGAAGGCGCTCTAGTCGAGAATCAAACTGGAGAATCTCTTGCTGTGAAGCAACAACGTTATCTGCTGCACCACCATGACCACTATCTCCTTCATGGATGCTGTGCTTAAATCCATCGTCTCTGGCAATATTACTTCTGTACTATTACTAGAGCTGTTGAAGGCTTTTGATACAGTATCACACAAAAATCTTCTTCAACAGCTTGCTAACATCAGCTGCACCCCACCTAACCTTCAGTGGTTTAATAGCTACCTTACAAACAGGCAAGAATGCGTAAAATGGCAAAATACTCTATCTGAATATCAACCAAACCAAACTGGGGTGCCACAAGAGTCAATACTTGCACCTTTACTCTTCAACATTTTTACCAACAACCTTCACATTACATCTCCCCTGAGTACTGTTATCCAATATGCTGATGATACTACCATAATCTCCTCCTCAGATAACCTAAAACACCTCCAGGAAATAACACAAGATACCTTTTCTGCAATTGAAGCCTGGCTAGGCAAATCTCAACTACTTCTTAATGCCAAAAAAACAAAGCTTCTCCTCTTTGCAACAAAACCCTCTCATCCAACTTTCATATTTTCTCCCAAAACAATATAGAAATTGAATCTGTATCACATGGTAAATTATTAGGTATTACCATTGACAACAACTTATTTTTGAACACCATATCTGTAATGCCATTAAAAAAACACTGCAAATTAGGAACCCTATACAGACAAACATTTCAAGGACAGCACCACCAAAATAGCTCTCACCAACTCCTATTTGCTCCCCTCCCTCTTATACAGTGCCCCCATTTTCACCAACCTGCACTCATCCCTAAAATATAAGCTCCAGTCCTGCTACAATAAAATCGCTAAATTTGCAACAAGTAGCACCTACCACTGACACCACTGCCAAGCCATAAAAAAATTAAACTGGCCGGAATTTCCACACTACCTCAGCCTCATTCAACTGTCCATGGCACGCAAAATTGTCTATAAACCAGACAACTGCCCTACTCTTAAGGACATTTTAACACCCTACACCCCCAACAGGACCCTCCACTTAGAAAATAAACAACTCATAACTGTCTATGTACCAAACAAAAGAGCTGGGCACTGCCTTTAGTCATACGGTCGCTAAACTCTGGAACTCAGTTCCAACCAGCATAAACACCATTGACTGCTTTAACAAATTTAAACTCACCCTAAAGAACTATCTTCTAAATATCCATGTCTGTCCCTTCATCTTCCCAAATAGATAAATCACTTTTTCCCTCTCCAGATTTTTCTCCCATTAGCTTACCTCTCCAAGCTTTTCCCACTAGCTTACCTCAATTTTTACCCCTCAAAACCAGCATGAAACTCTTCTAATTTAAAAGTTAAACAACTCTTACTATTTTATTCACTAACCTTACTACTATAATAACCCCCAAAATGTTACTATCTTTCCTTCTCTATACCTCTCCCATCCTTACTAATCTCCGCCAGAGTGATCTGAATAAAATGGAATCTTGTTATAACAAAATAGTCAAGTTTGCTACTGAAACCTCATACAAATCCCACCACTGTCTCGCCCTTAATCAACTCAATTGGCTCCAGCAACCTCAACTACTTCTGTTTAATCAACTCACAATAGCGCATAATCTCTTCTACCTTCCAGAAAAAGCCCTGCACTACAAAATGTAATTGACCCCCACATCCCTACCAGAGCCTTATGATCTAGTTCCCAGAATCTAATAAGCGTTATCAGACACAAAAATGATGCTGGCAAATCTCTCTTTGCCTGCACTATTGCCAAAATCTGGAACTCACTTCCTAGCCAAATAACCTCCACCACCTCCACTATTCAATTTAAGAAACTCCTGAGTTTTGGCTTTGTTCATGCTACTCCCCAGGTTAAGTTGCACCAATACCATGTTCAAGGATTCTACTAAAGGTCCCCTAATTCCTTTCACTGTAAAGCTTAATAATCACTGGTTATTTCTGTAACAAAATATTGAAAGTACTCATAATTTAGAAAGACAAAAAAAAATTTTTGTTCTTTTGTTTATATTGTATATTCTATATAAACCCTGTTATTGGACTGCTGCATGTTGACTTTACTAAAGGAATTGTTAAACTATACATAACTTATGTTTCCATGGAACCTATATCTCTGTATAATATTCTTTTGTAATTTCTTTATGTCATGCTATTGGAGTTTTTCTCCCCGGGACTCCGCTGAAAGTGGATATGTGTCCAGCCGGACTTTCCCGGTCAACAAATGTAAAATAAATAAATAAAAAATAAATAAATAAAATAAATGAAAACTTACTTCCTCTTTAACTATCCTTTAACAACAACTAACATCTCTACTGATGGTCTCTTTCATACCTTTCCACCCATTTCAATATTTGCAAAAAATATATATTGTTTTTCTAATGACTCTGTTTTCTTTATAATTTTTTTCTCTCATGATATTGTATTGTAATATATCTGTACTGTAAATTATTGTAAAATGCTTGTTTATTACACTGTTGCATACATTATATCTTATGGAGTTTTTCTCCCTGGGCCTCTGCTGAAAATGGGTTCCTGACCCATTCAGACTTTCCTGGTCAACAAATGTCAATAAATAAATAAATATATGTTTGATAATGGCTACTATAGCTTTCCATATTACTACCACCTGTATCCTTTGATTTTAATTTCATGTTTGTTTATGCTATATCTGGCCAGAATCATGGCTGAAATGTCCTTGGACTAGTTCACTTACTCAGCAAATGTAAAATAAAATAAAATAAAATAAAATTGCACTGCTACTTCCGCTAGCCTCCCAACCAAGTGATTTTTTTTCTAGGATCTTTAGATGTATTAATGTGTTGAATTCCAGAACATCAGTATATGCAAAGGTTTTAGAAGCCAGGCTTGCTTTGGAAATCCAAAGGCTGATCTTTCTCCTGCAGGTGGGCTTCATTAACAGTACAATGTCTAAAGATCATTGGGGCTACAGTACACTTTCATTTACCATGCTGGAAATATTTAGCAGTAATCACTCTGGTATGTCGTGTTTTTGCACTATCTTACGTTTATTTATGAGAACTATATGACATGGGAAGATATTCCATAGTTTTGCAAAAGTTATTCACTAATCATTGTCTGCTTCCAGTGTTCCGTCAAACACTTGTGGTACTCCTGTTCTCATTATCATGGTACCTAGCAGAAATTCTTCCTCTCCTACTACTTAGTCATTCATAGGCTGAGCCCGGGTCCCGTATTACGCAGCAGGAGCTCACCAGCTAGGCTGTTTTTACACTTTTGTGTGCCCTCGTACTTCTTTTTGTATACTGAGAACTGCACATCGATGATCAGACACCCAGCAACTTTTTAGCCAGCTTACACCATCTACTACAGGACTTTGGCAAACTGTCAAGGCTTAATATTAACAGCAAAAAGTCACCCTTTATTTCATTCAGTGACATAGCCCTGCAAAATAATTTACCTTTCCAAAGGCTTATGTTGTATTATTCAATAACACACCCTTGCACAATATCTCACCTTTCCAAAAGATTAATCTCATATCATTCAGTGACACACCCCTACACAATACCTCACCTTTTCTCATGGCTTACACACCCCCAAACATACATTTGATTTACTTACCCAAGTTTCTTCAGTGAAATTATTTAGTTGTGCAGTAAGAACTTTTACGAAAGGGAGGGCAAGCTATGCTGTGGTTGCAAACAATTAAAATATTGTGTTTTTGGCAAGAGCACAAGTGTTAGACTGATGCTTTCCCCACTCCCAATACATCATTTTACCCATATCCCACAATTTCTCTCAACATAAACTTGGTAAAACAATCAAACAAAGACATTCTTATTTCTTACAGATGGTCAGACCATGTATGGACAAGTATAAGTCAAATCCCCCTGGTCCACTGCAAGAGTGGACACTCCCCTCCCTCAAAATAATAATTATTATTTAGCATCAGTATGTCCCTACTGATTAGGACAACTGAGTGGTCACACTCACTGGTATCGCACAAATAGTCAAAATGGGATGATCTGCAAAATGAAATATGAAAAACAGAAATGTTATTTTAGCTGAGGCAAAGTATAATAGCAACTGCAAGTCTAGATAGTAAATAGGTAGGATAGCAGCAAGGTTAGAAAATAATCAATGCTAGGTCAAATTAAGTGAAACAACGTTTAGGTGACACCACAGTAACAGGTCCACTTACAGGACAGGAGTTTTATAGTAATGACTGGAACTGCATCTGCTTAGCAAAAACTTTCAGTCACCTTGCCTGGCACCTGGATATCAAAAAAAGATGTGGATATACATTTAGCGACTAGCTCTGAGATGGTGACCCAGACAAAGGAAGTCAGTGTTGAGGTAATGTTCTCAGCCAGCAGATTGCTTTGCAACAATGGGCCTCAACCCCCCAGGAAGTACAAGAACTGAGCAAAACTTTTACCATCCGTTTTAGATCCGTGGTAGTGGTGCTGCGGTAGCGTTGTCTCCTCACAGCAAGACGTTGTCCTGTTCGATTCTCAGCTAAAGCGTCTTCTGTGTGGAGGCATGCGTACCTTCGTTGAATGTTGTGCATCAGGGCTGGTACCTCAGCATATAAAAATCCCCTACCAAACATTAGCGGACCGGAGTTCCGCTGTGGTGACCCCTAACTGGGATAAGACGCAACAACAACATAGTATCCTTTTTGGAGCGCTTCAAATCCTAAGACAAAAATAAGATACAAAGTCAGAGATGAAGTTGTCATTGCTAAATGGGTAACTTGGTTGGCATAGGTCTATCTCCCATCTCCAGGATCCAGGCTTCATTTCTGCCTTCTAGAGACTACCTGTGAGGAATTTTTGTGTCATGCTCATGTATAACTAGGTTTTCTCTGGGAACTCGGACTTCTTCCTGCTTCCAACAACCATCCTGGTTAATTACCTATTCTAACCTACCTATATACATTGTTTTTACCCTTGTGTTTGTTGCACGGGTCACAGCTAAAATGGATTTGAGGACCACTTCAGTTACCCAGTCTGCAAATGAATAAATTAGATTGATAAAAATTCCAAAGTCTCAACAATAATTGGGTTATTTGAAACATTTTCTCTACTCAGGTGATGCTGAAGTCTAGAGACCACGCAAAATAGTTGGTTACTGGGAGTGGGCAGGGCAGTCTTGAGGGTTTCCATCATTTGCTGAAGTGAGTAGTAGGCCTTTGTGGATGCCCATTACATGCTAACCCATTGAGCATTTTGCTGGCCATATACTGTGGGGTGAAGGCTACAAAAATAAGAAAGACCCCTGTTGGGTGCTAAAATAATGCCCCCTCTCAGTCAGTTCAAATGCCTGGTGAGGAGGAAATGAATGGCCAAACTGGTCAAAGGAAGGCTTGATGGCTGGCAGATGATAGGGTAGAAAAAATAACTTATTATTTCCATCAAATCTTCCACATCTATGACCTCAGCTTGGTCTCAGTGGATGGAAATTAAAATAATAATGTATTATTTAATTATATGGGAAAACTGAAATGGAAAATTGGGACTTTAATATGTTATTGTGAAGCAATAAGATAAACATTCAACCACAGGATATAAAAAACATGCTTGTAGACAAAAATGTGTATATTTTATAACAAGCAAAGAAATAAGGCAGCATGCTGTCCAGACAAGGAGAGGCATCCCCTCTATAACGTTCAACATAACTGTTGCACTCAGTAAATTAAAAACATCAGGTTACACAGGATCATAAAACATACCTAGATGATTCCTACACAGAATCAAGGAAAACCTGACTAACCCCAAAGTAAAATGTTAACATGTGGATATCTCCCTATTGCAATTGTAAGACCTGTAACTGCAAGTCTCAAAATTCTGAAAGAATGCAAACTGAAACTATAGAAGAACAATGATTGTTGAACCTTGCTGTTTCCCTTTAAAGTTTTTTTTCAACCATCCATTAAGGGGGCTGCACCTCTTCTCACACTGTTTATATATACTACTGCTGAGACTGCAGTACCTTGGAGAAATGGGGTACTGTATGACACAGTGATCTTGGATGCAGCATAAACACAATTTACATTTTTTACATTCAGTCTGGCTGTAATGGGATTCACTGTTGAGTTTCATAAAATAGTTACCCATGCAGACATGTCCCTGACATATGGCAATAGGATCAGATTATACCAGTTCACAAAGAAGGGGTCATACATACCCCAACTATTTTAGAATCATTGATCTAACCAGAGTTTGGTGAAAAATTATGGAGGGAATCATAATGAAACTTATCTGAAATGAGACAAGAGACCTACTTATGTTAGATATGGAACAGTTTAGGTTTGTTAAAATAAGAGCTTGCCTTTTGAATTTTGCAACTTTCAGGGGAAAGGTAGAAACAGAACCTGGTAAAGGACTGACAGCACATATTGCTTGCCATAACATTGCTGAAGAATTTAACACTATTCCCCACAAGGGAATAAGTGAGTACTGCAAAACATTAAATGGTAAATCATGTTTAGTTTAATGTGTAAAACAACAGTGAAACAACAGAAGTCAAGGTGATAGATTGCCTATCTGTCCTAATAAGGGTACAGTGGTGTCCTATATGGCACTCTTCTGGAGCTGCTTCTTTTTGGACTATTCTTCCACGGAGGCGTGTCCATATTCATTAAGGATATCCACACCTCCAGACTAGTTGCTCAGCATAATGCATCTGAGATTATCCAAGTGGAACTAACTCTGGGCAAGACCGCAATCCAAATTGTAACTTGCTACAGATCCCCCACCATGCCACAGGATTCCCACTCCTCATTTCTTGATACACTGGAAAATATTAGGGTACAACCTAACACCCTAATAATGGGTAATTTCAACTACCCCACCATTAACTGGGAAAACTACTCATGTACCAACTCTTTTGCTCAATGTTTTCTGGAATTCATAAATTCCAATGCCTTGGATCAACTTATCCACACCCCCACCAGGGGCAGCAATATCCTAGACCTGGTCATTACCAACATGGATGACCGCTGTTCCACACCAGAGGTCAATTCATTGTTGGTCAGATCCGACCACAAGCTAATCACCCTAGACATCCACATCCCACCCCCACACCCACCCCCATTAGGGAAACCACCATAAAATATTTCTCCAAAGCCAACTTCACGCTTCTTAAGACAGAAGTGGCAAACTTCACAACACCCATGCAGACGGACAATAGAGGTACAACTGCTGAATCTTACACAAATGCACTTTATAAGCACTTACACAAGTGCATGGATCATGTTATCCCTAACAGAACCAAGATGCTATCCTCCAAAAAAAGGAAGCCAATCTGGTGGTCCCCTGCCATAAACAAACTCTACAACAGAAGAAAGAAACTGTTGCAAAAAAAGAGTAAAATCCCATGATTGGAGGAACTCCATGATCAGCCTCAATAAGAAGCTGAGATCCCTCATATAATCCTCCAAAGCTAGTTACGAAAACAAAATCTCCAGTGATTCTAAAGACAACCACAAAGCATTCTATAGCTATGTCAAGAATCTCAGTGGCAACACTCAGATCTGCTCTGAGTTATAGCACAATGGTACTAGTACCATACAGAACCAACTGATATTGCCAACATCCTGGCAGATAGGTTCAGTGCTAACTTTATCCCCTCTTACCCCCCTAAAGGGCCCATTTCTATAAAGGAAGAATGTGAAGTTCCTGTAATCACAACTGCACAGGTAAAAACCACACTATCCAAAGCAAAGAACACAGCATCCATGGGACCTGACAACATCCCAGGCTGTGTTCTACAAGAACTGCAGAATGAACTGGCACCCTACCTAAGCACCATGTTTAGTCATAGCCTCACCTCAGGCTTTGTGCCCACTGAATGGCGCACAGCAACGGTTATCTCACTCCACAAAGGGGGAGCCACCACTTACCCCAGGAACTACTGCCCCATTAGCCTAATGATCCTGGTTTGCAAGGCCATGGAACGTATCATCATGGATCTTATACACAAAGACATTGGTAATCATCAAACTCTAGACCCCACCCAGTTTGGGTTTGTAAAAGGTAGATCATGTCTCCTAAACCTGATAGACTTCTTTGAATAAGTCAACAAAGCCATAGACGAGGGTAAGGTGGTTCACACAGCCTATCTAGATCTCGCCAAGGCTTTTGACACAATCCCCCACTCTGGAATTATAGATAAACTCACTAAACTATGTATATATCCCTATGTCACAAGATAGGTTGCCAACTGGCTCACTGACAGAACCCACACTATGAAAGTAGCAGATTCCAAATCTGACTTCAGACCAATGACAAGTGGAGTACCACAGGGTTCAGTCCTAGGTCCTCTCCTGTTTGGTATCTACTTTTCTGAAGCACAGGCTAACACAGAAGGTCTTTGGCTAATGAAGTTCGCAGATGACTGCAAACTAGGAGCCATAATCAAAACTCCTAACCATGTGGACATCCTACAAAAGGGCCTCATGGAGACAGATGCCTGGTGTCAAAGCCATAGCCTCAAGCTCAATGCTAAAACGTGCATTGTCATCCCCTTTGGTGAAAAACTCTGTACCCATGAGCTACCACATAGGTGGTAGTCTACTTAACACCGAAAGTGTGATAAGAGACCTTGGGACACAGGTGGACGGTAGTCTCTCCATTGATAATCACATCATCACAGTAGTCAGGAAATCCTTTTACGTGGCACACCTCATCACAAAAGGTTTCTCATCCAGGAAAAAAGAGGTCATTGTTCCCCTCTACTTATCACTCATTAGACCCATTATAGAGTACAATGCCCCTTTTCATATGTACCTCACAAGACATCTACAACAACTGGAAAGGCCGCAGAAATACCTCACAAAGAGGATTACCGGCCTCAAACAGATGCCCTAAGCAGACCGTCTAAAGTCCAGCTTTACTCCATCACATATCGCCTACTCAGAGGCGATCTCTGCCTAACATACAAAGCTATGTCAAACCCAGAGCTGTTGGACATGCTCCACTTAAAGAAATCCCAATCCCTCTGAGCTACATGCTCTAGGGACCTAACCCTTGTCATTACAATAAACAGAACATGCTTAAGGGATAGATTCCTGTCCCAGAGACTTCCTATACTCTAGAACAAAGTAGCTATCTATATCAAACAAAGCTCCAAATTAGCACTTTTCAAGAAAAAATTTGATGATTGGATGGGAAATAGGAAATTCACCCCAGGGATCACCTCTGTGGCTCTGCTCTTCAGGGGCACAGGAAAGTAATTATCTTGGGTGGCGAAAGCCAGGGTACCTTTTTGGCTAGGTTTATATAGGCCCTAGGGCCAATAGCCTAGTAGCTACCTGTGAACCTATGAAATATGGAAAAATAGGAACTAGACTATGGATAGCTTAATATACTGATGAATATCAACTGGGTAATGGAAGTATTTCAATAAAAGATACTGAAGCTCTCTGAGATGTTATATAAAATATACACAACATGCAAAAATCATTGCTTTAACATTAATGTTAATATAGTATCTTGAGACTTTGCAAAAAGGTTATTAATTATAATTATAAAATAAATTATCAAATCATAAAAAGTATCCCATATTTAATGATCTAGGGATAATGATGGGCAAAAATCTGAACTTTGATTAGTGTTTATCTACCAAAGTCAGAAAATAATTTTCTGTAGCCCATTTAAATATGGCGGCACCTTGTGCAGCTGCTGCTGTTTCAACTCATTCTAGAGATATGCCTATTTTGTCTTCTTTTGCACAGAAAATCTCAAAAAAAATCAGTTTTTGCACTTCAAGTTGAAGGTACAATAACTTATAGTAGGCAGAAGTTGCTAGAAATTAAAAAGTCAACATCTACATTTTGCTGGTTGAATGCCTTGAAGTTTGCAGAGTATCTGGTGCCTACTACTTGCTACAACAGCTGGGTATTTTAACTCTTCACACTCTAAAGTGCCTAAAACTGGTAGAACAGGTTTCTGGAATATGTTTTACAAGAAGAAAGAGAAAGAGATGTCAGAGAACAAGGAAAAGAGGTTGCAGAGCAGGTACTGATGTAAAGTTAAAAGCAAACCCCTACAGGCCTGTACTACCAACTATACTGCTAGCTAATGTGAGATCACTGTATATCAAGACGGACTACTTGAGACTGCAACTCTTCAACAAGGACAAGGTAAGAAATACTTGTTTATTTTTGATTACTGAGATGTGGCTGCATGACAAGATAAATGATAGTGCAGTAAACTGAGAGAATTTTACACTCTTTCATGCAGACTGCAAAGAAAGGCCAGCAGAGGCGGAGTCTGCATCTATGTTAACAAAAGATGGTGCAGCAACTGTGAAATCATACTATCACGCTGCTGTGAAAACGTATTCTGTCCGTTAAATGTAGACCATTTTACTTGCCCAGGGAGCTGAATGGGGTCAGTGTAGCAGTGGTGTATAGCCCACCTGGTGCTAATACCACTGAAGCTCTAAATAAAGAATGCAATCATATGGGTGAGCTGCAGAGCAAATATCCTGACTTTGTACATGTGGCAGCTGGTGACTTTAATAAAGCAGATGTGAAAGAAGTACTCCCACACTCCCATCAGTATATGGACATTCGTACAAGGTGTGATAATATCCTGGACAAGGTGTACATAAATTTAAAGAAAGCTTATAAGGTATTGCAACTTCCACAAATGGGAAACTCTGACCATTATACCATCTTGCTCTCACCAGCTTACAAACCTGCATTGGTTAGACAGAAACCAGAAAGAAACAAATCAGGGTATGGCCCAAGGGGGCTATGGAGGCCCTCCAAGACTGCTTTGAAAGAACCAACTGGGATATGTTCAAGAAGGCAGCCACAGTGAATCAGCATCTGAACATTTATGAATACACTGAAGTAGTGATGGCATACATTTCAAACTGAGTTGATGGGGTAACAAATACCAAGAATATCAATATTAAAGCTAACCAGAAGCCATGGCTCACCCCTAAGGTGCATGAGGTTCTGAAGGAGAGAAACACAGCTTACAGGGCTAAAGACAAAGCAGCCCTAAGTGTAGCAAGAGGTAATCTGAGGAGGGGTATAAAGGAGGCTAAGAGGGGGTATGGCAGAATGGGGCAGAGCCACTTTGAAGACATGAAGGATTCAAGGAGACTATGGCAAGGCATACAGGAGATCAGTGACTACAAAATCATGTCAGCACACTGTGAGGACAGCATGGAGTTCCTGGACAGTTTGAACATCTTCTTTGGTAGATTTGAGGAAAGAATCAACAGGTTGGCACTAAAGCTACCCACGGATGAGAAGGATGCAGTACTCAGCCTCAGCACAGAGGAGATAAGAAGAGAGCTAAGGAGTGTGAACCCCAGGAAAGCTGCTGAACCAGACAACATACTGGGCACGGTATTAAAATGCTGTGCTGATCAACTATGCACAGTGCTCAAAGAAATATTTAACACCTCTCTTGCCATGGCAAAGGTACCCTCATGCTTCAAAGAAACTAACTTCATCCCACTACCTAAGAAAACCACTCCCTCCAGCCCTAACAACTACAGGCCAGTCACTCTGACATCCACTATTATGAAATGTTTTGAGTGGCTGATCAAAAAGCATCTTTCATCATGCCTACCTCTTGATTTTGACCCTCTGCAGTTTGTGTAAAGAGCAAAGCAATCCATGGCTGATGCCATATCAGTAGCATTACTCATCTCCCTTGAACATTTAGCGGGTAAAGACAACTATGTGAGGATTCTGTTCATAGACTTCAGCTCTGCATTTAATACGGTGGTACCAACACAGCTGATAGAAAAACTGGCACATTTAGGAATCAATAAACATCTCTATAACCGGATCTTGGACTTCCTGATTGAGAGACCACAGATGGTGTGTTCAGGTAAGAACACATCAAAGTGCATCACGGTTAACACCAGGGTTCCACAGGGATGTGTTCTTAGTCCACTGTTATTCACCATCCTGATCCATGACTGGTATGGTAAGCACAAGTCCAACCATATCATCATGTTTGCTGATGACTCCACAGTCGTGGGGCTTGTCACAAAGGAGGATGAAAGGGTATACAGAGAGGAGGTGGCACCTCTGAACAGTTGGTGTGAGGGGAACAACCTTGACCTGAATGAAAACAAGACCAAAGAGACTATTATCAACTTCAGGAAAAGGAGAACAAACCACCCAGTGCTCAGGATCAATGGTGAGAGTGTGGTGAGGGATAAGAGTATGAAATAATTCCTGGGTGTACACATATCCGCAGATCTCTCGTAGTCAGGAAACACCAGCCAACTGGTCAAGAAAGCACACCAATGCCTCCACTTTTTAAGAAGGCTGAAAAAAGCTAAGCTTTCTCCTCATATTTTCTCCACCTTCTATAGAGGTGCAATAGAGGGCATCCTCACCTGCAACTTCAGAGTGTGGTTTGGAAACTGCACAGTTGCAGAAAGGAAGGCACTGCAAAGAGTGGTGGGGGATGCAGAGAAATTAACAGGTTCCAGTCTTCCATCGATACAATATCTTTATTCTGCAAGAAGCATCCAAAAGGCCACCAAAATAATACAGGACAACACGCATCCTGCGCATGGACTGTTTAACATCTGGCATCAGGCAGGAGATAGTGCAGCATCCACTGCAGGACTACAAGATTCAGGAACAGGTTCTACCCTACAGGGATTAGACTTCTGAACTCGGGAACGAGTCCCAGGGGTCTAGACACATAATAAGTCAAATTGTATTTATTTGTGCAATATATACTTACATATATTCCAAGTAAGTGCAATATTTATTTATTATATCCATAGTCAGTACTATTTAACTCATTCAAGTGCAATTTTTTAAATCTGTAGTGTGCTTTGTATTACTTTAAATAAGGTAGTTAATTTAACTCAGGGGAGGGTATTCTTTTCGATAATGAATGTTGGTAAATGTCTCTACTCTTTCTTGCGTGTATTGGGAGTCATACTGTATTTGTTAGTTATGTTTATTCCTCAACTTGTATATGTTGTTTCACTTTCCTTTGTAATCTCAAGAATGGAGCTGATGCATAAAATTTAGTTTAGGCTACACGTGTGTAGTTCTAAATAACAATAACGTTTGCTTTGACTTTAAAGGACACATCTAGTCATTGCGAAGAGATCATTATACCCACACACACACACACACACACACACACACACACACACACACACACACACACACACACACACACACACACACACACACACACACACACACACACATCTCATTGGCCTGATCCATTATTGAGTACAATATCATGTTTTGTAGTCTCTGAACAGGCCATGTGAAAGACCTTGAAGAAGTAGAAATCTTTACTAGAAAAATCATAGAAAACTTGAACTATTCAGAGAGACTTCAGAAACTATCCTTACATTCCATTTATAGGTTCATAGGTTCATACTAGGCTATCTGCCCAAGGGCATTTATAAGCCTAGCCCATAGTTATGTGGCTTTCGCCACCCCTTTAGTTTGAATAAAAACTATGCCTATCATTTTTCTGTGCCTCTGTCAAGCAGTGACACTGAAGTAATCCCTGGGGTATATCTGCGATCTCCCATCCATTGGTCAAGATTCCTCTTGAACAAGGCCAGCGAGGTGCTCTGCCTCACATGTACCGGGATTTTGTTCCACAGCATAGGAGTCTCTGGGTGATGAATCTGTCCCTCCAGCATGTTCTATTTATAACCGTGTCAAGGTTTAAGTCTCCTGTGGTTCTGAGGGATCTAGATTTTTGAGGTGAAGCATATTCATCAAATCTGGGTTTGACATGGCCTTATATGTCAGGCACAGGTCACCTCTGAGCAAGCGGTATGAGACTGAATAGAGCTGGAGTTCTTTCAGTCGGGCAGCATAAGACATATTTTGAGACCCTTTATCCTTTTGGTGAGGAACTTTTGGGGCCTTTCAAGCTGCAGCAGGTGTCTGGTCAGATACATTCGAACGGGCATTGTACTCAATCATAGGTCTAATGAGTGATGAGTACAGGGGACGATGACCTCCCTTGATCTAGATGTGAATCCCTTCATGATCAGGTGGGCGATATAGAAGGTTTTCCTAACTACTTTAGCAACATGAGTGTCAAACGAAGGCTACTGTCAACTTGGGTCCCCAGATCCCTGATGACTTTTTCTGTGCTCAGTGGATTGCCACCTATATGGTAGCTAGGGTAACCTTGTTTTTCCCGAAGGGTATGACTATGCATTTTTGGCGTTTAACTTCAGGCCATGGCTCTCGCACCAGTTATCCGTTTCTGTGAGGCCCTTCTGGAGGATATCTGTGTCAGATGTGTTTTCGACTATGCCCAGTTTGCAGTCATCTGCAAACTTTGTCAGCCATAACCCTCCTGTGTTTGCTTGTACTTCAGAAAAGTAGATGCCGAACAAGAGTGGACCCAGGACTGAGCCCTGTGGGACACCACTTGTGACAGGCTTTGAGTCTGACATGGCTCCAGCAACTCTGACCCTGTGGGTTCTGTCACTTAGCCAGTTTGCAACCCATCTTGTGATGTATGGGTTTACATTCAAGCTGATGAGTTTTTCGATGATACCTGAGTGGGTATTGTGTTGAAGGCCTTTGCCAGGTCGAGGTAGGCTGTATGGACTGCCTTTCCCTCATCAATGGCCTTGGTGACTGTCTCGAAAAAGTCAACCAAGTTTAAGAGGCAGGATCTGCCTTTGACAAAGCCAAACTGGGTTGGATCCAAAGTCTGCAAGTTCCCTATGTCTTTATTTATGAGTTCCATTATGATCCTCTCCATGGCTTTGCAGATAAGGCTTGTCAAGCTAATGGGTTGGTAATTTCCAGGGTCTGTGGAGGCACCGCCCTTATGAAGTGGGACCACAGTCGCTGTGCGCCACTCCTTCGGTACGTATCCTGAGGTGAGGCTAAGATTAAACAGCTGTCCTAACTGTGGGTTTAATTCCTCGTTGAGTTCATGAAGCACACAGCCGGGACACCATCCGTCCCATGGATGCTGTGTTTTTGCCTTAGTGAGGGCAGTTCTCACCTGGGCGTTGGAGATGTTTGGGGCTACAATCCTCTGGAATAGATATCTCTCCTTTTGGGGGGGAGAAGTTTGCACTGAACCTGTCAGCCAGTATGTTAGCAATGTGTGTAGGTTCAGTAATTTTCACATCATTTTGAACTAATTCTGAGCATATCTGGGAGTTTCCTCCTAGGTTTCTAACATAGCTAAAGAAGGCCTTATGATTGTCTTTAGAGTCCTTGGCGATTTTTCTCTCAAAATTTGCCTTGGATGATTTTATGAGAGCTCTTAGTTTTTACTTATAATGATCAAAGGTGTCTTACCTTTCAAGGATTTTGCTCTATCTTGTAGTAGCTTCCTCCTTTGTTGTAGAGCTTGTTTATGGCTGGGGTCCACCAGACTGGACGCTTGCCTTTGGTACAGAGAGTCTTAGTTTTGTTTGGGATTGCCTGATCCATGCAGTCCTGTAGGTGCTGGTAGAAGGCATTTGTAAGTGATTCAGCGGTTTGAGTAATGTTTACCACTGGCTCAGGGGCCTTAAAGGAGACCACACTAGTTTTTAGAAGTGTGAAATCGGCTTTTGAGAAGTTTTTCACTGTGGTCTTTTTGTTTCAGGTGGGGCGGGATGAGGACCTCCAGCGAGATTAGTTTATGATCTGATCTCACCAGTGAGGGGTATACTTCGGTGTTGAACATTTTGATCCCATGTTCGTGATGATGAGATCAAGTATGTTTTCTCCTCTTGTGGGGATGGTGACTAGTTGTTCCATGGCATTTGAGTTTATGAACTCCAGGAATCTTTGGGTTAGAGTGTTCGGGCTTGAGTAGTGTTCCCAGTCTATATTAGGGTAGTTGAAGTCACCTAGTATGATGGTGTTTGGAGATACATTTATCCCTCCAATGTTTTCAGGAAGGCCATGTGAGGTTCCTGAGTTTGAGAGGGTGGCCTGTAACATGCTACAAATTGCAGAGCAGTCTTGCCTATGGTTAATTGCACCTGGATGGTCTCCGATGCATCATGCGTTACCAACCTTGAGGTGTGGGTGTCCTTTATGAGTATGGACACCCTCCTTTCTTGGTGTTGTCCGGATTTTGGGGCCGAACGCATGATATGAGGTGAAACCTGTTAGTGCTGGGGTGCTCTCAGGAGCCTTGAACCAGGTTTCTGTCACAGCACAGACATCGATGTTCTCCATATTGAGAAGGGCCTCGGTCGTCGAAGGCATCTTGAGAGTGAGACTTCTGGCATTGAGCAGCATTACCCTTAGTTTTTTCCTTTTGGTGTTCTAGAGTGGTAGGTTTAGAATTTGAGCCTTGCCTAAAAAGGCACTATGGGGTAGCAAGAGCCTTTGCCAATATCCGGAAGCCCAGGGTGACAGGTGCAAGCCGTCCCTTGTGAAGCAGCGTGGCTTGTCCAGCATGTAATCCCAGGCAGACAGACATTGATCCCTTTGAATGACACCAGAATTTAAGCCAATTATTAAAGCTGATCATCTTATCACTGTATTGTGGCATCATTCTAGGTGAAGGTAGGATACTGCTCAAGGTCAGGGTCATACCTGCCTGGGCTACATAATCAGAGAGCTCCTCGATGTCCCTTTCATGTAGTCCAAGGACCCAGGTCGTTGACACCAGCGTGGACAATGACTGAGTCGTACTTGTACCTGCTGTTGAGAGACCTGAGTGCTTGCGTCATGTGGCGGATTCTAGCGCCCGACAGGCAGCTTACTATGACCTTCTCCTTACTCAGTCTGGTGAGCGGGACGTCAGTGTGTCTGACTATGGAATCACCAATGACAAGTGTGTCTGGCATTTTGTTTGGCCTTAAGGGCTGTGACTGTTTGACACTCTGACTGTGTGGTCTATGTGTTGCATGTGTTGGGTCGTGAGGTGGTAGTTGTTTGGGTGTCTGCTTTGGTGGCCTCTGCTGTTTTGGTAAATTTTTGATCAGAGCCTCCGAGTATGTCTTTGTGTGAGTATGTGTATGATTTGAAGTTGTGATGGTACCATGTGTGACTGGGTATGTCTTGTGTGTGGTTACCTTCTCCTCCTGTCTGGTCTTGCCAGTCCTATGTTGAGAGAGCTCAGCCTCCAGTTTGGCCGTATAGTTGCATCTCTCACATGTATTTGTGTTTTGTGGGAGGAGGAGAGGATTGTTCGTACATGAGGCAATTGTAACATTGCCTCAATATTCCCAGGTTCACCAGTTGAGCTGGAGAGGACACTAGCAACTGATCCCTCGACATACTAGAAGTAGTAGATAAAGAGACTTTCAAAGGACTCCGTCGGAAGTGCGTTTTAGGCTGGTGGGGTACTATCTATAATAAGAGTGCTTTATCAAGGTGCAAGTACTGTAGGAGTAAGTGCTAGGCTTTACAGATAGAGAATAGTCTACTTGGGAATCAAGTAGAGATGAACTTTTCAGTTATAGGATATGCTGGTTAGATCAGCAGTACAGCTCGAGGAAGGTAGTTCTAAGGGAAAATTTGAAGAGTGGAATTTAGATGGCCCGAATAGTTAACCTTGTTTAACCGCTGCTCTTGTGTGCAACAGTGGCAACTCCATCTAATCAGCTAAGCACGTTTAAAGCGTGTTTTTTTATAGGGGGCTGAAGGAGCTAGGAATTGGCCCAAACGACCAATGGACTACTAGTTTCTGGCTGAAACTTCACCAAATCAGACAGAAAATAAGGCAATGGATCAGTAACAGGAACTATAAACAAAGCCCAGGGATCAGCAACTCTGAAACTGGACTACTCTAGTTCAGTAAGGCGGAAAACAAGAGATTTTTGTTTTATTACAGAGATAAGGAAAAACAGACAGTAAATGCTATAAATGCTGTAAATCGCTAGCGCACTTTAGTGTGTAGCCTACAGAAACAATTTGCAACAATTAGTAACTTAAAGTGCAATAAACAGTGTAAAATGCAGAAATCACTTACAGTAGCAGTAAAACAGGCGAAATGCAGTCGCTAGCTTAATAACAGTGGGAAAGCCACAAAAATACTTATATCTGGGAGAAAGTCACTCTTTTAGCTCTCTGCTGCTTGGATCACTCTGCAGGCCACCACAAGGATCTGTGCTGAGTTGGTACAAGCTGGAACATTTAGCGTGTTTTATAGCAGGGGGCTGAAAGGAGCTAGGAACTGGCCCAAAACGACCAATGGACTACTAGTTTCTGGCTGAAACTTCACCAATTCGGACTCCCACTGGTAAGCAAAGAAACTTCCCTCCTTCCTAATAAGGCAATGGATCAGTAACAGGAACTAAAAACAAAGCCCAGGGATCAGCAACTCTGAAACTGGACTACTCTAGTTCAGTAAGGTGGGAAAACAAGAGATTTTTTAAAACAGACAGTAAATGCTATGAATGCTAGCACACTTGAGTGTGTTAGCCTACAGGTAAAATTAAGCAACAAATAACTTTTTAAGAGTGCAAAACAGTTAATCAACACAAAAACAGTTTAAATAGAATGCAGAGCTGTATAAACAGGCTAAGATGCAGTCGCTAAGCAGTAAATATTCAAAAAGCCAGAAAAAAATACTTAAATTATCATACATTACTTCTGGATGACCTTTCTCTGGTCTACGAAGCAGTGTCTGGTCCAGTTCTATTTGGAAGTCTATACCTGGCACACATCACACAGAGAGGTTACACCAGTATGGAGATCCTAATACTAAAAGAAATAAAAAAATACTGATAAATTATATACCTTCCAAGAATATGAAATAAGCTTTGACTTGCCATCAGAAGGAGTCAAGCCATTAGCTTGTTTGAACAATAATCTTGATATTATATGGAAGATAGAAAATATCAAAACGAGTGTAACATTAAGTAAAAAACATGTCCATGTGTTGGGTTATGTCCAAACATAAAACTGAAATTCATGGTACTGGAACAAGTTGAGCCTGATGCCAGGGGGGGTGACTGGGAATCAACTTTAGAATACCGAGAACTCCTCTGGCAATTAAAGTTAGATGCTGGGAGACCCCCTGGGCTTAATGGTTTGATCAGTATCAAGCCACTATTGAAACTAAGAAGGGCAAGACTTTAGTTTGATATTCCCCATACAATTATTTATGACAAGCACCCAACACATGGACATGTTTTTTACTTAATGTTACACTACACAAGGTCTATGTTAAGGAATAACCTATTGTATAACACAGTTTAGTTTACTTAAGATATAGTGCTCTCTTTTTCCAGCAGGGCTGTCAACAAGGCCAAGAAAAGAAAATATTGTCATACCCACATTAGGCATTAGCCTTATATTACAATTATAAGAACAGTTGGTATGTCAAGTCATTCCATCTTATTTCAATTTTCAAAAGAAGTGCAGATTTTTGCACACAGCAAGTTTTATTATAAAGTTAAACATTAGGGAAATAGTGTATAATGTTTTGTTTATTTTTATGTTATCAACATTTTTAGTAGTAACAGATGCATTAATGCATTATTTTAAGCATACTCTATCACTACTTTTTTATACATTTTGTTTTAATGGAATTTTTAAGCATGTGGAAAAGCGCATAGTCTCTTTAAATTGTTAATTGGCAGTGCTTTCTAATTAATCTAGGATTTTCAAGGTATATAAGACACCTGATTTAACAGCATGGTATCACTTGATAAAGCTCAGAATTCCTCTGAGCGAAAGCGCTTGTGTGTTATCATTCTGTGGTTCTGAATAAAGGAATTATTTGAATTTGTTTGGTGCCTACCTGGATTTACTGAATCTGCTTTGGTGAACTTACAAGGAGCTGTTCCATTTGTACACTTACTTCCTGGTTTGGTTCTTTGCTGTTTGTTATTTATATAAAAGCAATCAAACTGTATTAACAAATTCACATTTACAAACATTATACTTCACGTATATTGCTACACATCATATAATCTAAGCAACATTACATAAATTATTAAATTCCTGCCTTTTTATAATAAAAAGAATCTTTATTAAACCATCACTTACAGCATAGGCAATCACACATTTATATACATGAAAATAAGCCACACTGACACTATCCAAGTTCCAAGCATTTTACTGATACACTCCCAGATGCAAACATTATATATCACATATAATCTACCCAATCATTTTCTGTCAAACATCACATAGCTCATTTAAGTCCTACCTTCTTTTAAACCTCATTCCTCACCTGTATGTATTGTTCCCACAATTCCCATTTTTTCCTGTGTAATTTGCTCCTACCCTTTTCTAAAGATCTCATTTCCATTTGTTACTATATTCCTAGTACAGTTGGTTTAAATTTTGATTTCCATAATTAGGCACAGCAAGGCCTTACCATATCTAGGCAATTCCAATTCTATATCATAGCTTAGAAAAATCATCTCCCTTATCACACCAGTCTGCGCTGACAGTGCATCACACAGCGAATCCTTAAAGTCTGCCAACTCACCACACTCCTAGAGAATATGTTCCCAATCACCTCTTTCTTCCCTGTCACACCTCCAACATTTGCTGGCTACCTGAGGGAAAATTCTCTGGAGTCTACTAGGGGTATAAAATATATATGTAAACATTTTCAAGCAAAAATCCTAAATCTTCTAGATGTTGTTGCATATTTGAGAGACATACATATATCCTCCCATAGTTTCTTTGTGAATTGTTTATCCAGTCTCTCTTCCCAATCCTTCCGAACCTCTGCTGATTGATTCTTATAGTTATCATGTAACATTTTATATGCTCTACTAATTATTCCCTTTTTAATGGCAGCTTCCATTCTAGATTCTCCTAAAAACTCTACCAGTGCTGGTCTTTCATATAGAACCCCCCCTATTACTTTCTCTTTGCCTATACTCTAATATCAATCCTTGATAGGGAAGGCAATCTCTAACTTGCAGTACAAGTAAGTTATTGGCATTTTCCCTTTCTATCTTCTTTCCCTCTCTAGTTATTTGCTCCCAATACCTTGGTTCTTTGGCCAGTTTTCTCCAATAAATTCCAGCCCCCTCTTGCCTACTGTCTATATCCTTAATTGCAGTTCTCTATCAACAGAATCTCCTTTCTCCATTTCTGTGTATGTTTAGTTATTAGAATACTTTCTGCTACTTTATGGACATAATATTCTATATGATCATTGTTATTCTCCTTAAAGGCCTGCATCCAAAATCCCAGTATCCCAGTCTCTCCTTATTCCTTGAGCTTCACTCATCATCATCATCCCTTTCCACTTTGAATTAAAGGTTTTTGCTTCTGCTATGCATAGGAGCCTTAACTGTGTAGCTCGGAAATGCCTCTTCAAATTGGGTAATCCCAATCAAGCCGGTTCTATTGGAAGAATCAGCTGATCCCACTTGACTCTTGCTGTCTTTCCTCCCAGATAAAGTCCTTCAGCTCTTTATTAATTGCTATCCGCAACTTCTCCTATGATAGTGGCCATCTCCACATATTCATCACACTCTGCCCAAACTGACTGAAAGCTATGCAGCGTCTTCACCACTCTCATTGTGTCCTGCTGTTTACTCCTTCTTTTTCTTCTGTCCCCTCAGAAACTCTATGTATTTTACATAAATCAACCTCGTTCTCTTCTTTTCACTCCTGAAGATATAAAAGTCTGGATCTATCACATCTCAGTGCCTGATTCAACTGCCCAAGTCTCTGTCATGACGTTAATGTCCAAACTTTCTGTTTCCAGAATAGCCTGCAATTTCCCAGGGGTGGCTCATGGTAATGGCTGCTAGATTGCAGCCCCTCCCACCTAAAAATTCAAAATGTATTTATTTATTTTTCTATTACTTTGTAAAGCAAAGTTTTACATTAACATTACAATTGCCATTACCATCTGCGGTACACTGAAATAAAAAGATAGACATCTGTTCACTCTGCTTGCTGGGCTGCTTTCAAGCAACCAGGTACTAGGTCTCCTCCTGAGTGAGAATAAGGCAATCAATTCTTATTACAAGACCTTCTGTCTTCCTCAGAAGCTGAAACAGAAAAAAGCAGGAGCCATTTCTATTGGTTCATACTGCCTCAGGTCACTAGTTGAAACTGAGGCAGCCTGAGACTGAAAGTGAAAGACAGACATAAAGGACTATGGCCAAAATAGATACAGATATAGAAAAAAAAGATATGTGTATTTAGTTTACTAATCCTGTATGTAACACTTAATTAGAATGTGAAAAGGTAAGCATGTAAGTATTTTATTATAAGAGTACTTGTATGCACTTGTGTGTGTGTGTGTGGGGGGGGGGGGTATATATGCTTTGAACTGTCCCTGATTTCAAAGAATGACACAGATGCTGCTTCATATTTTGGTCTTTTCTTTGTAAAGTTTGTGGTTTGTCTGGTAAATCAAATAGGATTGTGACCACTAAATATTATTTATTTTTATATTTATTTATTTTATATTTGTTGACCGGGTTTATCCGACTGGGCTACAAATGCCCACTTTCAGCGGAGGCCCGAGGAGAATAGCTCCAACAGAAAATAGAAATTTTACATATTGAATACATATAGAAATACATTCATCAGTACCAGAGATTAGTGCATTACAGTGGCATACATTAAACTGTGGTAAGTGAAATACATATAGAAAAAACAAGTAATCTCCGTTGTATCCCCGAAGTCTCAAAACAACCCATTAAAGTGTAGTGGGTCTAAAAACAAAACAGTGTAAGAAACTTCTCTGTGTGGAAGATTTTCAGTCCATATATTTCTAGTTAATCACTGTATATAATCAGATCAGACAATAGTAGCAGAAGTAGCGAACGTAAACTCGTCAAGTCAAAAGTAATAATAGAAAATATATAATTCTACAGCATTACTAAGTATTCAAAAGTAATCCAAGCAAGGCAGGCAGTCTGTTTCCAGTCGAAAATCCTTTATTAAGTACACAGACAAGTGATCCAAGTAAAACAAAAATATAATTTCTTCACAAGCTTTCTAAATATATATATATACTTTTTATCAGGCATGGGAGTGGTTTATTGTGCTGTAATTAGTAAGTATTGTTATTACCATCATTTTGAATAAAGTTGAAAATATATATATATATATATATATATATATATATATATATATATATATATATATATGTATGATGATGGAAACAAAATATATACTTAAATTTCAAATGATTTTATTGCCACATAAGTTCATGTTTCTCCAGAATATTCGGGATGTCTCCTTCAAGATCACCCATGTCTATGCAATCCAGGATCCGGAACTTAAAACCTGTTTGTCTTTTATGAAGAGAAAGGTGTTTGGCTAGTGCATTATTGAAGAAAACTGGGACATTGTCAGAGGAAACCCTTTTCTGATTATCATCTTAGGTGAAGCCCCATCATTTGTTTATAGGAAGGCCAGGAATATTAGAAGTTTTGTTGAATTTAAACCTAGACCATGTCAGAAAAGCACTAAAAGATGTGAAACTAATTGTACATTTTGTATATTTATACAGCAAGGTGATAGTTTTTATTGCCCTTATTTAAAGAAGATCATTAAAACCAGTGCAGTGGGCGACTGTAACATTAAAAAAGTAATTTACAGGACACAGTGCAATGAATGTGATGCATTCTATGTGGGCAAGACTGTAAATAAACTCAAGCAAAGGATTTCATGTCATCTGTCAGAAATCCGCTCTGGATGTAAAAATAATGCACTAGCCAAACACCTTTCTCTTTATAAAAGACACACAGGTTTTAAGTTCCAGATCCTGGATTGCATAGACATGGGTGATCTTGAAGGAGACATTCCGAATATTCTGGAGAAACATGAACTTATGTGGCAATTAAAGCTAAACTCTTTTAGAAAGCCTGGACTAAACTACTACTGTTCAATTAAAAGTGCACTGGAACTTAAACAATTGCCACATTGTTTACATGACTAATTGTATTTTATTTTATTTTTTTCTACAAATTGGTTTTAAATACCATTTTAAATAATTTGAAATTTAAGTGTATATTTTGTTTCCATCATCATACACATATATATATATATATATATATATATATATATATATATATATATTTTCAACTTTATTCAAAATGATG
>NC_056726.1:1757241521-1757324021 GCF_019279795.1 Protopterus annectens
AAATCTAATTACAAGTCCTTCCTTTTTTCTTCCCTGGCAGCTCCATCCTTAGCATCCTTCTCCCAATATACCTAGTAGCATATACCTAGTAGCATCCCTCCTCAGCACATGTCCAAATCACACTACCTTTGGGCATGCCTTCCCTTCTTCTAGAGCCAACAGTAGCCTCCCCAATTTCTGCCTTCCCCTCTTCTAGAGCCAACAGTACCCTCCCCCCAATTTCTGCCAGCACCCTTTTGGTAAAGAGTAGTACTGGTGGTGGTGATTGTTAACTTGGGGCTCAACCAATCCTGTAACAAAATCTGTATTGCCCCACAATTTTGTCAGGAGGTTATATGTGGTGATGCCCAGGCTTCCTGATATAACCCTCCCCATTTATCCGGCTTGGGACCGCACAAAGAAATGCACTGGCTTGTGCATCCCCAGTGGCTGGGTTACACAAGTGCTTGTAGCACTAGTATAGTACCAAATAAGTGCCTCTTGTGTTCTTCTGTATGGTGTTCTGTTTCCTGTTCCGTTTCCTGTATGGTGTTCCGTTTCCTGTATGGTGTTCCGCTTCCATTACTTATAGATGAAGTCCATTCGCTCTCTTTATTTTGGGCCTCGACCAATCCTGTAACAAAATCTGTATTGCCCCACAATTTTGTCAGGAGGTTATATGTGGTGATGCCCAGGCTTCCTGATATAACCCTCCCCATTTATCCGGGCTTGGGACCGGCACAAAGAAATGCACTGGCTTGTGCATCCCCAGTGGCTGGGTTACACAAGTGCTTGTAGCACTAGTATAGTACCAAATAAGTGTCTCTTGTGTTCTTCTGTATGGTGTTCCGTTTCCTGTATGGTGTTCCGTTTCCTGTATGGTGTTCCGTTTCCATTACTTATAGATGAAGTCCATTCGCTCTCTTTATTTTGTGCAAAATAATCAATAACCCTCTGGTTGAAGTTGGGTATACTCTGCATTAACTCCTTTCCTATGGAAAGCATAGCCAAAGCATTTAATCTGTCTTGCCCCATGGTAGAACGAAGAAATGTTTTAATCCTTTTCAGTGTTGAGAAACACCTTTCTGCCTCAGCAGTTGACATTGGTGTGGTGGCTATAATTAACAACACTTCGTAAGTCTGTGAAAACACACGGGTTAAGGAGTTGTCCAACAAGAATTTTAACATCTTGACTGCACTGCCAGCTGCTTTAAAGTCTTCACGTTGATACACCACTCCAAGTTCTGTTCTAAGTTGTCCCCTCATCAGGAATGGATAGCTGTCCATTGTTCCTGTGAACAGATTTTCTGGAAACTCTCTCATGTATGTTGAAAACTTTCCAGGCAGAAGTAACTGAGAAGCTTGAAGATGGCCGGTTTGTTGAAATCGTGATGTTGCCTGGAACCTTATGACATCACACACTTCCTTTGCAGCAATTGACAAGGTCCCATGCAGTGGTCGGGAAGCTGATGGCCCTCGTCTACGTTTTGACCGGATGTTCTCTGTATGTAGGTACTGTTCTGCAATACCATCGATACCCGATCTGACAATGTCAATTGCATCCAAAATGTACGAACATCCTTTTCAACAGCAGTTGCATCTGTGGTACGACACTGAAGTTGCCTGTACAGAACATCAACATGGGGCATTATACAATGGAAGACAGCAAGCCAAAATTTAAATTGGTCATCTTCAATTGATTGCAGTAGCCCATTTGCTTCAAGTACTGTTGCTGCACCAGATGTAGGATTCCTGCTCAAATAATCAAAGCACTCTTCCAGCGACTCCAAGTTCTCGTACACTGCATTTACAGTACGGATGTTAAAATTCCACCGTGTTCCTGACACTCTTGGCATGCGTCGTGATACTATATTATCCAGAGCAGCTTGTCTTTGAGCTGAACGACTGAAAAAGGCTGGAATTCCACCAAGTGTTACAAAAAATATCCCTGCCTCAGTATTCTGTTGTGCGGCTCTTTGCATTACCAGATTAAGTTGGTGGGCATAGCAGTGTACATAGTAGGCATATTTAAACTTTTCTCTTATGATGGCCTGGACCCCATGCTGAATACCACTCATAACCGATGCACCATCATAACTCTGAGCAATCACTTTTTCATGCTGGTCTCCCACTACTTCCTTCAACTGTTGTTCTATCACAACAGCAATATGTTGTGCTGTCTGTCCAAGTGGTGTAAAGTATCCCCAAAACGTTCCACCACCTGTCCATTGACAATGTAACGGAACACAATAGCTATCTGCCACGTCGCAGCAAAATCAGTGGTTTCATCTGCAATTACTGCTATAAATTTTGCAGTACGAATCTCTTTTTTTATTTCTTCTCTGCATACTGTCAGCATGCAGTCCAGGAGTTCATTCTGAATAGTTTTTGATGTTCCTTTGAAAACAGTTGAAGCTGTCATGTGGTCTAACAACTTCTTATCAAACTGGCTGACTAATTCTACTATTGCCCGGAAGTTTCCTGGATTCCTTGACTCTTCAGACTCATCATGACCTCTGAAAGCTAGTTCTTGTGCACCACACGTCTTCATGCATTCTATTAAAATAGACAGAACATGACGGTTGTCAGCCACTTTCTTGTTGTGTCTTTCTACTGATAACTGGTATCCACTACTTAACTGAGACCGGATATCCACAGTTCCCAACACTGCTAGACTCATTTCGTTGTCTAGATGTTTAGCAGACTGTTCATGCCTTCTGGACTTTTCTTCCAGTCTCTTCAGGTCATCCATACCCTTTGATGTCCAGGCTTCCTCTCCACCAAATAACAAACATGGGAAGCAGTACAAGCTGTTTGTTTCCTCACAACCACAGATCCAGTGTGTGTTTGTCATACACTGACCTGTTGAAGCTGCGTGTGTATGTTCTTGACCTACTTGTACCTGCAGACTCTATCTTCAGATCAGGTGTGGGTCTTCCAGTCCTCTTGATTCTTAACTTCTCATTAAGAGTCAACTCTTTAAAATTAATAGATTTCAGATAGGCCACTGTAACACTCTGCTCACTCTGTTCACTCATTCTGGTTGTAGTTGAGTTGTTGCAACTCTGAAATGAAGATATTGCAGAAATTATTTAAGTGCCACTGTTGTATACATGTAATGATTTACAGCTTCAGAAACAGCACTCATTTCATTGACAGTGCCACAGCCATGATCTACCAACTATCTGGCTTGGCCTTGCCAGGATTAAAGACTATTAATGCATTTGTGATGCACACACTGTCACAGCTTACATTGTCTTTGCAGGACTAACAGGGGCAGTCATTCCATTGCCTCCACTATACTTTCTGCATTGATCCTTCCAGCATTAACATATATCTGCTGCACAGAGACTGTAGTCCCACAGCCTGTATGCATATTGCTTACTCCCTCACAGTTTTGCAAAGCCAGAATTACAACACTAAATGGTTATTTCATTCCAACACTGGTGACATGAGTCCCCCATCCCAACAGCCTACCAAAAGTACCTGGCTCAAAAACCTCTGAAATCAGAAAGCAAACAGTAATAAATTGCAAATGGCTGCATTAATTTAGTCCATTGCACAGAAATGGTAGCTACAGGTTTGCCCAACAGCAGACTTTACCCAAACAGTCATCTTGCAAAGCCATAACTGACAGTAAACAAGGGCAGTCACCTCAATGAATTCACAAACACCCCCCCCCCTCCCATTACCTAATGAAGTAGCTGCTTTTTACTGGTCAGGATTAAAGTACAAATACTAACAACTGCATTGCATACTTTCATTTTGCTGACAGACTCACTATCACAGCTTGTGTGCATCAGCCAAGTACACATTTAATTTTACTTACCAGACTTTCTACAATAAAACATGGTTTAACAAAAATTCCTTGACCCCCCCCCACCACCACACACATACAAACCACTCAGATTTCAGAGCTTCAGCTTCTGGTCGATCTTACTTGAGTGAAATAGACATTACTGTTGAAAATGTAGACAGAACTAAAACTATTCACACAAGCATTGCCCCCAGCCCAACTCCCAACCCAGAGAAACTGCTTTCAGCCTACAATGTTTAAGCGAAATAAATCACCATGGTTGCATTTCTTTCACATCACAATAGCCAAGAACTTGCACATAATCTTACTTTATTTGCTGGTGTGTGTGTAAACTACAGGCCATTTAATTTCAGAGACCCCCCCCAGGCTATTTCTGACAAAAATGATCTAAAATGCCCCAGCCTCCCGAAAGAAAGACTACTAAAAATGGCCAAAAATATCATACTGTATTATGTTATGTAACCACCATAGTCATGTAGAAGCTTCACATGCAGTCGTTTCCTTATTTGTATGCACAATATCTTTTAATTTTATTTTCCAGAAAAGGAGGATGCATACAGAGTACCAGTCCCAGACCAATACACATTTCCATTTCACATGTACTGATTCTGAAGTATTCAAGTACCACATATACCGATTTAAAACACAAGGCATGTGTAGTACACTGCCTGCTTATTTAGATTATTCTAATGCAAGCATTCTACCCTAATTGAAAATGTTGTTATGTTTTTCATTTTCTTATAATTATAGCTACTCTCAGACAATATAGAAGTGCAGTAGTAGTAGTGCTAATGACCCACCCCCTAAAAATAATTATTTACACTCAGACGTCTTGTTCTGGGAAAATGTTGAGTACAACAAAGAAAACTATAACATTGCAGTGCAAGTTTAAGAGGGAAGCACATCAGCTAACTTAGATAAATGTGTCACTGGACTGCTTGCTGTTGCCAAGTTAACCACTGAACATGATCACAAGTACACTAAAACAAACACATGAAACATTAATCCTCAGGGCCTCAGGGCAGGGTAAACACCTGGACTGCCATAAACCCATAAAAGTCAGCATTTTCTGCATGTTGTAACTACCAATCTATTCAGTCTGTAGACACTCGGTCTCCAACTTCATTTAAGAGTGTGAAATTTTTATAACTTAAAGCCATTTACTTTGTGCTGCTATTTTTGGGGAGGGAATAGAATTCCTAGCCTTCTGATCTTCCAGAATCTAATAAGGGTTATTCTGCTCTTAAGTTAAGAGTCTCTCCACACTATATAATTAATCTGCATCCTTTCTGTAAAGTTGGTGCAATCTGAAGTGGGTCTTGGGGGAGGGCCAAATGAATGTTTAAGTACCTCAGACAGTATTGTTTTGCCAGGTGTAGCCTGAAGCCAGTATGATTCACTGGAGTGTATTAATCCATTGTATTAGTCAATCATTTCAATTTGTTCATTTCAAGACATTAGCTTAAAATACTTTCAAAATAAAAATACACACATACATACATATATATATATATATATATGTATATATGTATATATATATATATATATATATATATATATATATATATATATAAATATACACATACATATACATATACATACACACACGTTACACATATCCAGGTATACACAAGCACCAAAATGAAACATTTCCCAAACACTGACACAGTAATGAATAATTTTCCCCAGTAACCCATTCATTAGTTTGTATTGTGTATTGTATTGTGTATGCACAAGCACTGAAATGACACAAATTATTTTGCCCAGTGGTCACTTCAGCTGTCTGACCATGTATGCAAGCACTTCCCTGATACATGAATGAATTTCCCAAGCAAAATCTTCATTACTATGTCCAGGTATACACAAGCACCAAAATTAAACACTTCACAAATACTAACACAGTAATGAATAATTTTCCCAAGTAACCCTTAATTAGTTTGTACTCTGTATGCACAAGCAGTAAAATGACACAATAAATTATTTTGCACAGTTTTCACTTCAGCAGTCTGACCATGTAAGCACAAGCACTTCCCTGATACACAAATTCCCTTTGCAAAATCTTCATTACTATGTCCAGGTATACACAAGCAATGAAATGAAACATTTCCCTAAACAAAAAAAAAAAAAAAAAAGTGACCCCTTCAGTAAAATCTTCATTACTATGTCCAGGTATACACAAGCACTGAAATGAAACATTTCCTTAAAATAAAAAAGACCCCTTCAGTAAAATGTCCAATTACAATATACAAAAGCACTAAAATTAAACATTTGCCCATGTGACCCCTTCAATAACATACAAGCACCAAAATGAAACATTCACCCAAGTGACCTCTTCAGAAAAATGCTGAGGTATCCCCAAGCACCAAAACGAAAAGTTTGCCCCTTTCCTTCAATAACATAAAAGTACAATACAACACCAAAATCATAAACATTCACCCAAGCGACCACGTCAACATAACTATAAGCATCAAAATGAAACACTTATTACCCAAGCAAGTAAATGTAATAACAAGAACAGGTGTAACACAAGATTAGTCAATAAACTAAATGCATTTGCACTTTGTACTGGTAACTGCAATACATAACACTTCAGCTTAAATAAGTCTAACTTAACTAAATACAGCAGGAAAAAAGGTCTGGGCAGTTTTTCACTCCTGCTAGCATCCCAAAAATGCTATCTTGTGAGAAGGAATGAGGGATAATGCACATTTTGGAATATTAATGGGGGGTCATTGCATAATTTTTTTATAACAACCATTCAGATTTCTCTACCTACTGTGTGGTCTTTGGATTGCTGTAAAAAAGATGCTTGTCTCTAGATAATTTAATTGGTTTACAAATTAATCAAAAGCATACATGTGCTGTGAAAGGGCAATGGCAAAGGTTGGCAATATTCTGAAGTGCAGTGTGTAAGATATTCACTTCAGTTCAAAAATGGTGAAGTAATTGTAGCATTCTAAGGGGCACTGGGAAGGCCACATCTGAAGCAGTGTAAGCAGTTCTGAATGGCATCCACAGAAATGGAAATCATTAAATTAATGGTCAAAAATGGTCTTTGACTTCCACATCAGACATAAAAATCACTAGGACACTCCTGTTTAGTGGATGCATCTAACTACTAACTAGTCACCTCCAATGCATGTTATAAAACAAGCAAACCAACTGCCTCATGCATTGTTCTAAAAAGATGGTGGTAATACATCCCTTACACATAAATTAACACACTTTTCTTTTTTGTCCTGTATAAATTAATATCTGGCAATTTCTGACATGCACATCTTCATCGTCTTTCGCTCTAAGATGTAATTTTGCATTTTTGTTTGCATGGACATGCAATAATAGCAAGAGAGAACAGCCATACATAGTATATGATTTCTTACCAGGCAGACTTTCTTTGGAAGTTTGAGTAATTAAATGGTACATGTTTATACATTTACTGTTAGGATAATCCCCACATATTGCATATCTCTCATCAGTTTGAAGCTATGCTGTCGAGAAGTGGGTGCTGTGTATCTGTAAAACTATTATCATGCACCTCTCTTTTTATCCCATGTTGTAAATTCTTGATAATCAGGCCTAAATCATGTTTGCTTTTCAAAATGCATTTTCTTATCTCTAAGTTAGCTTTTGTTTGTTTGATATCCAGAGCTGATCTTCTGTCAACACAACACTCAAACTCATTCAGACTCCTAATCAGTTGATCATTCCCATGATATTTTTGTGATTTAGTATTTAATCAGTAGTTAACCAAAATCTTTATTAATTTGGGACAGTGCAGCGGAGAAAATTTGTTTGCAGAATGAACTTGGGCACAAAGTTGTCCTTTAGCATATTTTCTGTTTGGCATGTGATAGAAAACATTTTCTTT
Source organism: Protopterus annectens (assembly GCF_019279795.1). NCBI lineage: Eukaryota > Metazoa > Chordata > Ceratodontiformes > Protopteridae > Protopterus > Protopterus annectens. Next base: position 1,757,249,186 of record NC_056726.1, read on the forward strand.
GGAAGGTGAAGCAAAGTTCGTCTCTTTATATAAGTACTGCTAATGATAACATCAGGAAGGACCCCGCTGATGCGTTGTGCAGGCTGGAGCATAATAGTGTTAAGACTGTACTTTGTTTCCTTGCGAATCCCTGAAAATAAATGTAAAGTCTGTCTAAAGAGACTCATTGCCAGAAAACATTTATGTCATTTAGATTTGTTAAACTGTGCCATGAATTTTGTACCAAATCTGTACTTGAAGTATTTTATGCCTATTTTACTTGGTTCAAGAAGTCTTTGTTAAACTTCACTGTTTGTTAATAGTACTCAAGTCTGGTCAACTCAGTGAAGACATTTTAGTGAAGACAAACTGAATGTGTGTTGACTGAAATTCAAACATATCTTACAGTAATGTTCACTGACCCTGGAATTTGTTTTATTAGACAGTGTTACAGTGAGTCTCAGCTATTTTGCCAAACATAACATGGTGTAATGGAGTTCAAATGTCTCTGAATTTTCCACTCACCTGGCTTGTTTTAGTTGAATGGGCTTCACTGAATTTGTTGCAGATTAATCAAACCATATCCCTGTCTTTGTGTGTGTATAAACAGAGCCTTTTTCTGTTTAAATAAAGCAGCTTTTGCTATCAGACATTTTACTGACTGTGTAATACAGGTAACAGATTCCCCAAAATTTCAGGCTTCACAAAATAGCTCTCAACCTTTTTTGTTCAAGATCTAACTAGTTCCAGGAATTATGAATTTAATCCCAAATCACCACATTTTAAATGTTTCAGTTTAACAATAAAGTTTATATACTTTGCCAAATAAAATGTTTTACCTCAAACTTTTAAGTGTTTTATATTTTACAATTAACCAGATGAAAACTGCGTAGTTTAAAAGTACGAGTTGGACTACTGCACACATGAAAAGCTAAAGACTAGTAATCATTAAATGTTTTTAAGTAATATGATTGATGAAATAATATGTACAACAAATCAATACACCAATAAAAATATGCCGTACACATCAGTGCGCAATGCATACAATAAAAATACAGTAACATAATTAAACAGTGCAAGAGTTGCAGACGAAAATTGAACGAGCAAGGTAAAAAACGGAGCACATTATTTAGTCCTTACTCACCTGTTGTCGTCGATTCCACTGATGAGCAAATGATAAATCCACGGTCCACCACTAGTCCTCCTGTCCGGATTGCCTCCCCACCTCGCTACTTTAAAAGTAATTTATTTGACTTCACAGAAAAAAAAAAAATGTTTTATTAACTAAACTCAGTAGTACTGGTATAGGTGTGTAGGTGTAGTCATCCAACGCCGAAAAACGACTGACTGATTCGCGCTCTTTTCCCAGCGCATACAGCCCGGGAAAAGAGCGAAAAACAATCAGCAGCATTTGCCCAGCAAGCACGTCATGACGTGCCTGCGGGCGTCGCAGTCCGAGCCCCTTCCATGTCTATGCGGTTTGTGTCTCAATCGCATAGACTTCTGGGAGGTTCTGGGCATCGCAATGATGCCTTCTTGGCTCCTCCGGGCTGCAATGAAAATATTGCAGCAATAATTAGAAAAAAAAAAAAACGCGGTTGCGATTGATGCGCGCAATGCGCATGTGCGTAATTTCGAGTTGCGGACTCGAAATTTAAATGTACGAAAAATAGATTTTTTGGTTTTTTTTTTATATATTTAAAAAAAACAAAATAAACTACCCAGCTGTCTAGCTGAGGGGGCTGCAGTCCGGCAACCCGATGCCACGAGCCGCCCCTGATTGGATGTAGTGTATAAATTATTTCAGGACAGAGGTTATCCCTTAGGTATGCTTGATGGGGTGACCACTTATGTTAAGGCACAATGGGGACTGAAATATGTACCCCTTTTGGGGACAAATTCGATGAGTACCCCAAGGGTTGAGGATGAGAGAGGCAGTAAGGTTTGTGTAATTATGTTTAATCCCTACACTAATTTGGTTAAAGAAATACTTCGGAAGCATTGGGACTTAATTTCGTGTTCTAGCACTATAGGTCACATAGTAGGTAGGTATCCTATTAGTGTCTATAAAACAGGCAACAATTTGAAGAGGATTTTAGAACAAGGAAGGAAAGGGAATTTCACTGTAAGAAAGAAGGGTACTACTAAATGTGGTACTTGCAACCAATGCAAGTATATAAATGACAGTTTGAAAATTAAGCTAAATAATGTATTAAAATCCATTATACACTGTAGAAATGGAAACTGCAACACACAGCGTATAGTGTATATAGCTACCTGTTCTACATGTCCGGCCTATTATATAGGCAAAACTGAGAGGAAGTTCAAAACACGAATTTATGAACATCTGTATAGGATAATGAAAGGTGACATCAACAATGCCTTAAGTAAACACGTTATTGACATGGGTAAGGAACACACATTTAGTTTCGCCATTATCGACCAGGTTGACTTGGTGGATAGAGGTGGAAATTGGAAAACTTATTTAGCCTGGGTAGAAAGCAAATGGCAGATTTGTCTAGATGCCACGACCCACCCTGGAATTAATGACAGTATAAGTCTGAAACCTTACTTGTTATTGAATGAATAGGTTAGTACATGATTTATACTGAGGATATTGTTTCGGATGCTAACTTAAGGTGTAGCCCCAGTAGCCATAGAACAAAGTAAGCATTCAATGTTTTAGTATCATGTTCCACATTAATTAGGTTTTTACAGCATCATATATTGTGATATAAAGTTTATAGACTGCAGAAAGGACTATTTATTTATTTATGCAAGTATATTATATTATACATTTACTTTTGGTAACATTTTCACTATTAATTATTATTTTTTATTTTTTATTATTTTACATTGTATTTTTATTGCATTTTATTGCACTTATGAATTGATTATTGGCACCAAAAGTGGTATAAAATAAGGTAATTAATGAGCTAATTGGTTCTGATGAAGTCTGGAGTGTGCCAGATGAAAGCGCTTAACCTTGTATAACTGAGTTCTGTCTTCGGAGTGTATTCAGTGTTTTTATTATCATTAAAACTGTGTTTTTACAACGGTGTTGGATTATCTTCTCTGGTCGAGTCCGTGGATCTGTTTTTTGCTGTTTGGAGTTTCAAGATGTTATTATGAGATAATAATTTGTTGGGATGGAACCGAAGGAATGTATATGTGGAAAGAGAGAGGTTGTTAAGATGTCAGGGGTGGAGTTTTAATGCATGTGCAGTTCCAGGTTGATGACAGATACATATAAAGAGATTTTGAAGGAAGATAAGGTTTGAATACTTCTAATTGCTAATGGGAGGGCATTCCAAACTCAAGTTATGGAACAGGAGTATGGTAGCTCTCCAACTGGTAGTTTGGGTTTGTAGGCCAGCAGAAGTTGTTGATCTTCTAATCTGAGATATCTTGTGGGTAGATAATGGGTAAATAATGAACTAAGAGCAGGACACAGGAAACATTTTTAGATTAATTTATGTGCAGTACTCAGTTGCAGGTAAGTGTGGTAGTAAGGAAGCTCAAACCAGTTAAGGGAGAGAAGGGATGTGCAGTAGTGATTGGAATATTTAGCACTGGTATTAAACTTGGTGATTTTGTTGTAGCACATTGCAATGTTTCAGGACAGTTTGCTTTTATAGGTGGAAATGTGTGCATTTTATTTTTAATGCTGTTTTCAATAAGGTTAATATGTACTGCTTTGAGTGTAGTATGAGTATGCCTGTGATGCTGTTGGGCCTGTTCTTTTTTTTTTTTGCTCAAATGATTTTTATTTTGATGAAATAACACAATAATTTAATACATTCATAATATTTATTAACTATTTACAGTATTTACATTCAGCCTGACAAAAAGGATTCAGATAAAAACATTTGTAGGTAAATAATAAGTTAATATATAAACTATGATAGTTAGGAAGAGTTTGGTTCCATCTGTAGGGTATCAATCAAATTCAAAATTTTCCTCCACGGACTATTAACCAATGGCTTAGGAAAAGTTCTCAACTCTTTAGTTCTTTTCTCCATTAGTTTGCATTTCTTCGATGATGATAGGAATTCCTCCATTGTGGGTCCTACATTAGAGTTCCATATTCTAGTTATACATTTTCTGGCTATTGCTAACATTATCCACAACAAATGCAGGTAATCTTTCTTCATATTATTACTATTAACAACATTCAATAAAATTAAGGACTTTGTCAAAACAAACATATCAGTATGGATAGCTTGAAGAAATGTGTTATTCTCATTACAATATGGTTTAATATTAGTACAGTCATAAACAATATGAGACCAGTCAGCATTAGTGGCCAGATTACATCTCCAACATAACCTGCTGTTTGAAGGGTTCATTTCTGAGAGTTTCTCAGGTGTCAGAAAGTTTCTGTGTAAAAATTTCCAATGAAAAATCCTCAAGAATTGTGAGTAAGAAGTTAGTTTAACTGGAAATAAAATGTGTGTTTTATCTTCCATTGATAATGATACTTGAAACCCTTTAGTTAGGTATTGCCAGTAAGGATCTTTAGGAGCTGTCTTATAGACAAAGTGTTATATAGATATGATAATTCATTCTTAACATTGATATTATATAGAACTCTAAAAATCCAGTTTATAATTTTTGGTACGGTTTTGAAGGATGAGTTATGTATTATACAAAGATCCTTAGTGTATGCTGTGACACTCTGAAGAACAAACCAGTCATTCCCCTGGATAGGCCATAAGTTGACAATATACTTTGTGTGTTCAAAGTTTGTTGGTTTTCAATACATTGCAACCAACAAAATAGGTTATTATTTTCCCATAAACCAAAAATCGCTCTATGTGTTTTATCAGGGAAATCCCATGTAATAGTAAATGGTATTAAAAATCTATGCCACCATTTTATATCTAAATTTGTGTTAATGAATTTTCTAAACACATCAAAAATATTGTTTATTAGTGTTAGTTTAGTTAATTTTGTTGTACTATACTGTAAATTTAAACTTAAATAATGCCATATCTTGTTATCTTTGTCAGTTACCAAAGCATTCTTTGCTAAACAATTTTCATTCATTAGTATAATAGAGTGTAACTGTTTCCAGTTGGAAGAGTAACTAGGATTTATCTATTTCATCACTATTTTAATTATAGATGCCTTTATATAAGTTTCAGTCTCTGGGAATTTTACCCCCCCTTGTTCCCATTTTCTGATATGATGAGAAGATGCCACTCCATTTCTTTTGGGATACCATAAGAATTTCATCAGAGTTGAAGTGATTTCTTTAAGGATTTTCTTTCCTGGTGGAAGTATAAGGGCTTGTGCTATATATAATATTTTAGGTAACAAAACCATTTTTATCAGTTGTACCCTATCATCAAATGTTATAAACAAATTATTCCATATTCTTATTAATGTCTTGATTAAGTCTATGGCTTTAGCATGGCTAAGCTGTAAGTTTTCCTCTATATTATTGCCTAGGACTATTCCTAAATAGCCTAGAGTTGAAACTTGGTTTCCAATAATATGATTAACTGGATCCTGTATGTTCTTTTTTTCTTATTTAATAATAAATATTTTGATTTAAATTTATTGAAGGAGAGTCCTGAGATTTTTTGGAAATTTGTTGTTACTATATCCAGTTCACCTAACAGTTCCTTAGAGTTGGGTAAGGTAAGTAAGACATCATCAGCAAACATCATTATTTTAGAAATACATTGGTCATATATATTTATACCTCTTATCTTTGGGTTATTACATATTAAAATGGCAAGTATTTCTATGGCCAAAGCAAACAGGATAGGGGTCATGGGACATCCTTGTCTAGTACCTCTAGTGATTTGGATTACTTTGGAAGTAAAGGGACCTAATTTGACATATGCTAAATTATTTTCATAGATTTTCTTTATCATCATTATAAAAAGGGGGAAATCAAATAACTGCAAGATTTTAAATAAATAACCCCAATTTAAGGGAGTCAAAAGCCTTTTGAATATCTAGACCTATTATCAATGCTTCATGGTTTCCTCTGTTGAGGTAATCTATCAGAGTTAATGCTCTTTAAATATTATCCTGTGTATGCCTGTTATGTATGAAACCAGTTTGGTCTTCATTAATTATTTTAGATATGGGTATTTTCAATCTATTGACCATAATTGACATAAATAGTTTATAATCATTATTCAACAAAGAAATTGGTCTATATGAGTTGCAATGATTAGGGGCCTTATTCTCTTTTAATATAGGGGAAATTAGAGAATATCTCCAAGAAGGAGGAATATTTGCTAATGTTTGAACTTCAAGAAAGGTTTTATGTAGAAGAGAGATTATAGAAGAAGGGAACAATCTATAAATGTTGATAATTAAGCCATCTATTCCAGGTACTTTATTATACTAACTTCCTTTAATCCCATGTATAATTTCCTTTTGAGAAATAGGTTCTTGTAGATCTAACTTAAGTTCCTCAGGAACGTTTGTTATGTTGGGAACTATATTCTCTAACTTCTCACATTCATTTGTACTTATTTTACCTTTATGATGCTTTGCATAATGATAATTAAAAGCCTCCAGAATGTCCCCTATGTCCAAGACTTTTTTCCTTTGCCCTTCATGAAAGATACTATCAATGCTATTAATTTTTGATTGTATCTTAACTTTCATAGATAGGTTATGAAGATGCTTAGGAGAGATAGCATAATAATTTAATTTCAGTTTTTCCATAGCTAAATTAGATTTATGGGATAATATTTCATTGTATTTCTTATTTGCTTCTTCTATTTTCCACTTATCTGTAGCAATTAAGTTTTTATTAGATTTAAGAGATAATATTTGATTTTGTAGTTGCTGTAACTCTGAGTCCCATTCTTTAATTTTATTTTTGCACCAGCTAATGGTTTTACCATATAGATAGGCCTTAAGAGAATCCCAAACTATAATTGTGTTTGTTTTAGGTTTATAATTAATCTCTAAGAAAAGCTGAAGTTCAGAAGTTATTCAAGATTTAAAGTCTTTATTTTTGTGATATATGAAGGAATCCTTGAAGTAATAACTAATTGATTGAATTCCAAGTGCATTGTTAACAGGGAATTATGTTGTGAAAAGGGACAAGGTTGTATTGAAAAATTCAAGATTTTAGAATAAAGATCTTGTGAGATATAAATTTTATCTATTCTAGTTTGGGTACCATGTCTATAGACCTGGTGTGAGAATAGTAAAGAATCTGGTCCCAAAGCATTAAAGGTATCTTTTAATTTAAACATTTCTGTCCATTTTTAACTGTTTGGCTGAGGACAATAGTCTAGGAGATTTCCTATTGGTAGTTTCTGTAATATATGTGATACAATTGAAATCACCTCCTAGTACAATATTACATTTATAAGTAGTTATAATAAAGTCTAAGTGTTTCTTAACTAGTCCAACCCCCATACCCTGGGAACCAGTAAAAATTAATCAGGGTCCAAATTCTATTATTAAACTTAAGTATAACTAAGCCCATGAGTCCATCATTGTCTACATGTTTGTAAATGATTTGGGGATTTAAGAAAGTCTTTTTCCATAGAATTGTTACTCCTCTTTTCTTATTTTTATAAGAAAATTGAGCAAGAATTGTGTATTCCTTAGGGTCCCACATAAATGTGTCATTTATTTTAAAGTGTGTCTCTTGGAAAAAGAAAACTACTTGAGCCTTGTTTAGTTTAATATACCTTAGTAGGTTGGCTCTCTTATATGGGTTGTTTAAGCCATTAGTATTTAAGGATATCAAAGTTAAATCCATATCAGAATTCTTTAAAGATAACAAATAATAAAGGAACTTGTATTAATAGAATCCTGTATACATAATATTCTTCCTGAATAGACAATAGAATATCAATTGGTGTATTTATATTTATCTCAATCCAAATAACTTTCCCCATGAAAGATACAAGTAAAATAATTGTGTCAGGCATTTCAAAACTAGAAAACAGTTATATAAGAAAAAAATTATCATATTTCACTCTGATTTAAACTTTATTACACCCTATACATGGAATGAAATACATTCCTAGTCTAGCAAACAAAACTAAATCTGCTAGACTACCTATCCCAATCATTAACCTTTATTGGTTCGAGCCCATGAAAACAAAGTAAAAAATGGAGAATATATTATAAATTAAGAGAAAAATAGTAGTGATAAACAACTAATCAGGTATTAATTCCAGTTAGGTTTTAGAGATGAGTTACATACACTATTATTAGAAACATTAAACATTTATACAGTAATTATTCACTAAGGAAGCAAGAGGCATATTAGGATATATATAATCTGAATTTAGTGTTTAATAGACTAAGGAAACATTAGTTTTATTAACAGTCTAAATGATTACCCAAAATACCTAAGCATGTCATCTGTATTAGTTCTAATAAAAACTTCAAAATGGCAGAACAAATCAAAGACTCTTTTAGCATTTGTATTTACTTGCCCTCTGAATAAATGTTATCATGACAAACTCCCACTAAATAAAAACTTCGCGAGAATTGGGTGTTAGCACATAGTGGGAGTGTGTGTGTCATTTCCAAAAGATTTTAGCATAGATTTTTAGAAATATTCCATAAGACATATTTGCCCTTAATAAACTCCTAAACTTTTGGAAGAGCAGATGTTTAAATAACTGACTAAAATCAATAATAATTAACTGGAATCAGTTAGAATGACAAAAATTAGTAAAAAATATTATTTATATAAAACTTACTATGAATAACAGGTCTTAAAAGTGAATGACTCAAAGATGAAATTAAGATAGAGATAGCTGTAAATATCTTCCATAGTAATAGGGTAATACTGAAACTAATAACTTGTTTATTGTGTTATATCACAAGTCATAGATATTACTGAGCTCTTTCCTTGTCATAAAGTGCTAATATACTAAAAGACATGACTTTATAATCGCTGAAAACATGACATCTGAAATATATATAATATCTAGGATACAAAAAAATTAAAAATGCAGGGCAAAGCCCCTCAAACACCACAAAATCTTCAGCTCTTCAGCTCTTTAATAAAATTGATGATAAAAATGAACAAAGTATCACACTGTAAAGTTTAAAAAAAATGAAAAATGCAGGACAAAGCACCTCAAACACCACAAAATCTTCAGCTATTCAGCTTTTTAATAAAATTGAAGATAAATAATGAACAAACCATAGTACCACACTGTAAAGTTTAACAGTTTGTGGTTTTAAACTCTTGTAATATCTAGGATACAATAAGGAAATCAACATATTAAATGCAAAGTAATTATAATTCAATCAAAATTATTCATACATATATTTGCTAGGCTTTAGTATGGTGTTTGAGTATCCTTACAGTTATTAACATTAGTCATAAGCATTTCCTGTAAATGTATAAGCCTATACTAAACACTTGCTAACTGCATAGGAAAGTTATTTATAAAGCTCTATTTATAAAGAACTCCAGTATATTCACTAGAAATAGTGGCTATAATTAACTGTTTACAAGAAAAAATAAATAACATTTCTGTATATATTTGATCACAAACTATAGTCACTATTATAAAAGGGAACCATGAATATGTTTGCAGACAGTGTAGCTCATAATTCTTCTAAAAGAAGCCTACTATGCTATATTAACCAATCAGAGACTTGACATTCACAATTAGGCTTGCATATATACATTAGATGTAATGTAATCTTATCTGTATGCATAGAATGCATGATGTCATGAGCTAAGTAAGAAAAAAGAAATTGTCTTACCATAATGTTCCATCTGTGTTGTTGATCTTCATTCAATTATTACTGATGGGTTATCGGTTGCATCCTCGGAAATGAGCCGGCCATATGCCAAAAACTCTCAAGCTCAGAAGTTACCCAGCATGCCCCTCTCCCTGTTACCTCAGATTGAGTTTGCAAGTTGTAGAAAGAAGCAGAGGCTACCTCTGGTCAAAATGACCTGCAGTTATAGGACAATGAGATCCACCAGAAAACATTGAAGGGGGAAGGAGGGTGGGAAGTAATGACTGAACGAAGATCAACAACACAGATGGAACGTTATGGTAAGACATAACTTCTTTATCTAATGTTTTTAATCTTCGTTCAGTCATTACTGATGGGATAGAGTCCCCAGCTACCTTTATTCCTGGGAAGCCCTCATGGAAGGACATTCCTGAGCACCACTGAACCAAATGAAGCTCTTCCTTTAGAGGCCAAATCCAATTTGTAATGAGTGATGAAAGTATGAGGTCTGGCCCAAGTTGCAGCTGCACAGATGTCATTTAGAGAAGCTCTAGCATGAAAGGCAGCAGAGGATGCTACTGACCTTGTAGAATGGGCCCTTACAGTTCGAGTTAAAGGGATGTTGTGCTTTTGTAAATAAATGTTACACAGTCTTTCAACCATTTAGCCAATGTGACCCTAGAAATGGGACATTCTAATCTAAGTCCAGAAAAGGCCAGAAATAACTGATCTGATTTGTGAGAAGGTCTCGTTCTTGTCCAAATAAAAATGGATTTGTCTGTGAATGTCTAGGGTATGTAGGCAATACTCTCCTCTGTTTGAGGGATTGGGGAAGAAAACTGGCAGGTCAATTGTATGGTTTATAGACAGTTTAGAAATAATTTTAGGCAGGAAGGATGGATTAGTTCTCAGTGGTAGAAAACCAAATAGGGGCATTTGATGCACAAGGCCTGGAGTTTAGAAATATGTCTGGCAGAAGTAATGGTGACCAGAAACAAAGTCTTCCATGATAGAAACTTGAGGTCCCAAGAGGATGCTGGTTCAAATGGAGGCACTGTCAGGGTTTGCAACACTAATGACAGGTCCCAAGGCTGTGTTGGTTCTCTAAATGGGGTTTTCAAGTGAATCATACCTTTTAATAAAGGTTTGTACAACTTGTGTGACATAAGTGTGGAATCTTGGTAACTGTTGTGAAAAATTAGATATAGCAGCCAAGTGAACTCGAATGGTAAAAGATGATAGTCCAGATTGAAAAAGATTTGAAAGGTATTCCAATATTACAGAAAACAGGAGCTGAGAAAGGATCCATACATTTTTCTTTTAATCATATGGTAGATCTTTTCCACTTGCTAAGGTATGCTAGTCTGGTGGAAGTTTTATGAGAGGCAATAAGTATGTCACGCACTGGAGAAGAAAGGTCATGCTGCCTGGCAATCACAGGAAGTGAAGGAGCCCAGCTGTGAGCTTCAGGCTGGTCAGGTTGGGGTGAATCAGGTTCTGTGGATGAGAGATCAACTATGGAATTGGATTGGGAATCCACAGTTGATCTAGCAGGTGAGTCCATAGAAAGGGAAACCAGATATCTCAAGGCCAATATGGTGCAAAGAGGATTACTTTGCTCTTCAACCGATGGGCTTTCTTTCAGAAAATGGGGAATGAGGGGGAGAGGAGGAAATGCATAAAGTTGACCCGAGGGCCACTCATGGACTAGAGCGTTTCTGGGTGACTGTCCCCGAGGGGGGATCAGGGAGAGATATTTGCTGTATTTGTAGTTGGTTGGGGAAGCAAAGAGGTCACAGGAAGGATAGCCCCAGCGGTTGAAAATCTCCACCGCCATTAGAGGATTGAGGGACACCTCATGAGGTTGGAGAATGCACCTGCTCACTTTGGCTGCTATCACATTGGAGCTCCCAGGAATGTGCATTGCTATCAGAAAGCAGTTGGTAGCTATCACCCATTGTCATATCCTCATGGCATAGTGGGTATGATTTGGTTCCACCTTGTTTGTTGATGTACCAGACTACTTGACATGTTGTCTGACTGTATTGCAATAGTCCCTGATGGAAGGATGGAGTGGAATGCTTGCAATGCTAGAAGCACCACCCTCAGTTCTAGGACACTGATATGCAGATGGGCCTCTAGTTCTGATCAAGTGCCTTGGACTGTATTTCCCTGAAAAAGCCCCCCTACCCCATCAGGGAGGCATCCATGGTAACTATAGCCTTGGGCTGATGGAGGGTGAAGGGATGAGACCACTGTAGAGAGTTCTGTGACATCCACTAGATTAAATCCTGTTTGCACCTTTGAGTTACATGAATTTTAAAAACAGAGGGTATTGTAATGGGTACCACTGGGTGAGTAGTAGCCACTGGGGGAGTCTAATATGAAGTCTTGCAAGGGGAACAATGGAAATAGAGGCTGCCATCAACCCCAGCAGCTGAAGAACAGAGTGATCTGTGGGTCTTACTTGAGAAAGAATCTGTTTCAATTGCTGTTTTATCCTTTGAATTCTGTGTCGGCGAGATCTGCTGTGCAATTTCTTGTGTCTAGAAACCCCCCCCCCGATAAACTCTAGAGACTGAGAAGGGGTAAGATTGGACTTCTACCAGTTTAAAGTAATGCCTAGGCTTTGTGCTGTGTGAAGAGAGTATACCAGGGCTTCTTCCAGTAGATGCCCGGTGGGGGGGGGGTGGGTGGTAATGAGCCAGTCGTCTGTCTAGACATGGAAACACCTGGAATCCTTAAAGTCGCAGGTGGGCTGTGATGACTGCCATGCACTTGGTAAACACTCTGGGGACTGCAGATTGTCCGAAGGGCAGTCCTCAAAACTGATAATAACTGGCTCCTGCACAGAAGCAAAGAAATCTTTTTGATGGTTGTCCACTTTTATGTGGTAATACACATCTTGAAGACACATCCAATCATCTTTTTCCAATAGTGGAAGTATAGACTGTACAGTGAACATCCAGAATTTCTGTACCTTTACAAATTTGTTTAATAGACTGAGATTCAAAATTGGTCTCCAATCTCCGGTCCTTTTTGGCACTGAATAGGGTCTTGAGTAGAATACGTTTCCTATCTGGTCTGGGGGGACTATTTGGATGACTCTTTTTTGTAGCAGCTTCTACTCATTGACTGGGTTGAATGTCGGGTAAGTTTCTAAGGGGGACAGGACAAAGATTGAAGGAGATGTGATAGCCTCTGGTGATTATCCCTTGTACCCAAGAATCTGTGGTTATGATTTGCTAGGCAGAAGGGTACAAGGATAAATGACCCCCAACTGCTTCCAGAGGTAAACAGCTGGGTTGCCTTTCAGGAGTGCTGGTAGGGTTGACCAGAGAATGAATGCCTGGAACCCTTGTTTCGTGGACCTCCCCTGCCCCAAAAGGGGCATCTTTCATTGGAGTTTCCCCCTTTGCCCAATTGGGAGAACTCGGCACATGCATCACGAAAAGGGCCCTGTGATTTCTTATGCCATATCTTTCCACTCCCCTGATTTCTGCAACAGAATCTCTGAGGGAAGGAGAAAAGGACACCAACAGCAGATAGGGTCTTACCATCTTGTTTGAATCTAGCCAGTGTGTCTTTTACTTTGGGTCTAAACAAAGAAGAGGCTTCAATGGGAGCATTCAGGAAGGAAGCCTTGAAGGGGTCTGCAAAGTCACAAAGGCGCATCCAGGCATGCCGTCTCATGACTATGCCTGCACACACCACTCTAGCTGCTCCTTCTGTGGTGTGAGAAATCAGGTGCATGGAGGAGTTGGAGATGGATTCCAGGGTGGCTAACTGTGAGACCACTTTGTCATGGACCTCATCAGAGACAACTCCAGCCAAGGTTTCAGAGAGCTCAATCATTAAGTTCCTTTGAAGCCTGGTGAGATATGCCAAAAAGTTCAAGGAACTGACTGCAGAGGTGGATATTGTGAAAAACATGCTTCCCTCATCTATCCACCACCCAGGACTCCTTGTTGGGTAGATGGACAGTCTGGCTCTTTTCTGCCAGTTCCTTTTTAATTGTGGCCACCACCACCATGGCATCTACTGGGAGATCTTTAGACCAGTAGGGATCACACTCAGGGGGAGATAAGAGTTCATCTGGCCTCTGGAGAATAGCTTCAATGGTGTCAGGAGCCTTCCAAGCATACTGCACGATGAGCCAGACAAGCTTGTCAGCAGATGGAGTAACCCATGAGGAAGGGGAACCAGGCACGAAAAGCCTGCAGGAACACAGACTCCTCTGAGAAAGAGTTGGAGGACTTCCAATCACCTCTTTTTTTCAGGATATTGAGGATGCCACCAGAGGACATCTCATCAAAGGGTGACTGTGGAGACCCTTTCCCATCATCAAAATCTGTGTCTTCCATCAAGGACTCTTCTGGGTAGTCCATGTGCTACCTCTTGCACATGCTCTTATGATGTACTTCCTCAGAGGGAGGTTCTGTTGAAGACAACGTAGAAGGGGTCTCCTGTGGGAGGGAGTCCTGAGACTCTTATGCCCAGTGTTCAACAGGAGTGGTTTGCGTCAACTGTGGCCCAGATGAGGAGATAGATTCTGACAGTATAGACTTGCCCACTGAGGCAAGGTTGTCCTGAAGGGGATTCTGGTCTTTCCAAAAAGCGGCTGCATTGGCTACCCAAGAAAGGATCTCTCGAGGGTGAATACTTGGCCCTAGCTTGAACGAATGATGTCTGCACTGAAGATAATGGTACTGTAGTGGTAGTGTGCACCAAAACCTCTGGTGAAAATGAGGTCTGCACCATCAGAGATGGTACCGAAGGTGTCTGCACCGAGAACAAGGTCATCAGTGCCAAGGAGGTTTTCTGCACCAAAAGGGTCGGTGTCAAAAGGCATCTGCACCAAGGTCAGTGCTGAAATGTCTGCACCAGTAAAAACAATCGGTGCTGAAAAGGTCTGAACCAGAAAAGAACATCGGTTTCGAAAGGGTCTGCACTAAGGCTGGTGCCAAAGGGGTCTGCACCATGGTCGGTTCCAAAGAGGTCTGCACCATGATAGGTGCCGAAGAGGTTTGCACCATGATAGGTGCCAAAGAGGTCTGCACCAGTTCCAGAGACAGTGCCGAATATGTCTGCGCCGAGGACTTCTGTGCTGAAGGTGTCCGCACCGAAAGCTTCTGAGCCGAAAAAGGTGCAGATGTCTTAATCAGAGATAAAGTCAATTTCCATGGTTCTGTCAGTTTCAACTTTTTGAGTCTTGGTTTCTTAGAGTCTCCAGCAGGAGACGATGGAAAAGACTTTGAGGACGGCACAGCATGACTTTTTTTTTTTTTTTTTTTTTTTGTGGAGCTTCAAATGGGGCGATGAAACCTCCAGCCCAGAGACAGCCTCACTGAAGGAAGTTTTATGAGGCCCTTTAAAAACAACTTTTTTTTTTAATCAAGATACAATTAGAAAAAATCTTACATATCCCACACGGAGGGTCAACAGTGAGGTGGGACACACCCAAACAGTATACACATAAATCATGTGCGTCTGAAGGTGGTAATTTATGGCTGCAGTCTAAACACCTTTTAAAACCAGGACTTCCTTTTGTCAGACATCGCTATTCAAAGAAGAGGGAAAAAAGAAATTACCAACAATGGTATGAGAGAGGCTACACAAGAGGGTAAAGAAGAAGAGATTACCAGTGATGGTAACAAGGTTACCTTAAAAGGTAAGAAATATTTTGAAATACTTTAAAATAATGTGAGAGGGTAAGATAAAGGCTTAACTATTAATAAAACTTGGTGAATTGTTGAAATATCTGATAAAATATCGAACAAATATACTTAGCTCAAGAGAAGTGGCTTAACACGGCTGTTAGGCAACACATCAAATGAGATCTGGGGTAACAGGGAGTGGGGCATGCTGGGTAACTTCTTAGCTCGAGAGTTTTTGGCTGATGCAAGCTTGGCATATGGCAGAACCGATAACCCATCAGTAATGAATGAATGAAGATTAACAACATCAGATGCTTCACTTCTTAGATTTCAAACTGACATTTTCCCACCCAGCACACTACACAGCAGTTTCCTGACCTCACTTTAACTGTGTCACAAAGTCTGCTTATTTACGGTAACAAATGCAAAGTTTAACTGTCAGATACTTTCAAACAGTAAAATAACCCTCCATGCCAATGAGAGAGAAAACAGTGATTTAACATTAAACTCTACAGGAAACATAACTTGTAACCATTTAAAAACCTTGTGCCATAAAACATACAAGCATATAACTGTCAGAGAGACCCAATTTATGTCAAAATCTGGCAAACAGCTTTTTGTTCACACGGGTACCAATATATATTCTGAAACAATCAGAAGTTTTAAATATTAAAAAAAACTAGTTAATATATACTATATCATAGATATGCCCTGTTATCCCATGTATCCAAAACAGTTTTGATAAATAATCTAAGCAGTGACTATGCTGTGTAATAACTCAGAAGTACATTTAGCAGGGCAAAGGGCTATATATTTAAAATAAAGCATGTCATCCTAAGGTCATAAAAGCAAAGATAGCTTACCGTTCAATTATATCACTCAATAAACCAATAATATTATACTAGTATACTAAAAGCATACACGGTTATTTAATTTGTATATGAACAAAAAAGTATAGAAATGAAAAATCAAAGAGAGAAAGAAAAGCAATAAGAAAAACATTGTCATGACATACCTTACTTGAAGATTTAGCAATAAAACAAATTAAAGTCCAGTTGGAGTAGATGCTTTGAGAGATTTAGTGAGAACAGTAATCTTTGACTCAGATTTTTGTTTTGTTTTTTTAACATCAGTCCAAGAAGATTTATCAGTAAATCTCTTCAGAGATGCAGATGCGCCTTCCATATCTTCAGGTAAGGAAATAATGTTATTGTTTTTAATAAAGGCAGTGACTTCCTCTTAAGGCATTAAATGATCTCATTTCATTCTGATATAGCATTTTTATTCTGGCAGGATAGACAAGCTGAGTTTTTATGTTATTCTGCTTTAACAGTTTTATTAACGGCCAAACTTCTTCCCTCTGTTCCAAAACCCTGGTAGAATAGTCATTATCAAACCTAATTGGGTTTTGATTAAATTTTAATGGACTTTTCCTCCAGGTAGATTTTAGGACCAACTCCTTGTCCAAATAAGATAGAAACTTTATGACTATTGACCTGGGAGGAGAAGAGGAGTATGTTGACAATGGCTTTCCTAAAGCTCTATGAGCCCTTTCAATACCAAAGGACAGACCCTCCTTTAAATCTAAAATCTCTGCAATCCAGGTTTTCAGGAAAGAAATGATGCTCTGGATTTACTAAACTTCCATGCAGGACTAGCATAGTCCTGCATGGAAGCACCCGTTTAGGAGCAGGACAGCAGTGCGCCATGCATATTAATAAGACAAATTGCCTGAGCTCCTAGGCTTACAAGGAGCATGTACAAGTGCAGGGGGCATGTCTGAGAGCAGAGCTCTCAGAATAAACACGCCCCTGCAATGTAGAACAGCAGAAAGTGGTAAAAAATGAGCGAGACCACTCATAGGTGTCCGCATATCCCCACCAACACTCCCTCATGTGTACAACAGCAACAGTACATATAAATTAAATGAAGAAACACTTTTATTTTTTTTTTATCTGAGTACAGATAACTGTAGGTGCACATGTGTGCCCATTGCTTACCTACGTTTATAGCTACTTAAAAGGCTGAAGAGGATATATGCAAATAAAGCAGCACAGCAATAGTGCAGTGGACAGAGCATTCGCTTAAAGAGCAGGCATTACCAGTTCGAATCCCATTACAGTACAGTCTATTTTACATGACAAAGCACATTATAACCAATATTTGTGTTGCAAAATCCACTAAATAAAACATATATTTATGAACTGTAGTACTGCAGGAAATGCACATGTGAAGTGTCAGTGTCATAATGAATAAGGCACTAGTAAACAGGTTTAAGCACAAATAAGCAGTAGTAAGCATATGTAAGCACTAGTAAGCATGTTTAGGTACGTTTGCATGGGGGTAAGCACTGCCTACACAGATTAAGCAATGTAGAAGCCAACTGAGTGTAAGAAACTGTAACCCAAAGTAAGCACTGCTTACCTCTGCGCAAAACTGCTTACAACAGCTTTAAAGGGCCTTAATCACTCTGTATCCAATGGCCCATGTTCTGCCCAGCCACAAAATAAACAGCCTCTGCAAGTCTTAAACCCAAGACCCTGTACACTACAGTCACAGTAGTTAACCACTAAGCCATCATAGCAGTACATAAGATTGAGGTTTCAACAAATAAATCCTCACCATAGGCAAATCAAAATGAACATGTGAAAGGAATCTATGTACAGTGTGATGTTGTATAACCTGCTACATAACATAAATATGTGAACTGGAGTACTGCAGTAAGGCTAGATGTGAGGTGTTATTGTAATAAAGTGTTGAAGTCCCCAGGACCCCATACAGTGTATGCAACCAACCTATGAACCTATATTGGATAGGTGATAGGAAATTCACCCTGGTGATCATGTCAGTCGCCCTGCTAGACAGGGGTCCAGAGAAGTAAATATTGTGGGAAGAAATATCCAGGGAATTGTTATGGCTAGGCTTGCATAGGCCCTAGGGCTGAAAGCCTAGTACCAACCTATGAATCTATGAATCACAGATACCAGACACAGGTATAATATGTAACGAATAATAAATAAATGCCAAAAGGAAAATATAATGCTAATTAAATATTAAGCAATGCTAAGCATTGCACAGCTCAGCTTACTTGATGCAAGCAATGTGTAGGCTGGCTAACTCAATCTGCCCAGTGGTATACCCCTTTAACCAATGCCAACATTAGGTAAGCAGGTGCACCCATAGCTTAGCCTTTTCAAAACTATCCAATCACAGCAATGTGTGGGAAATCAGGTGTATTTAAACCCCACAGTCGCGAATACTACCCAGAACTGGTTGCAGCTCCCTACTGTAGGCAGAATGGCTGGAGTTGGGGAAGGCACTCGAGTTAGAGCACAGTGACGGGGCACCCAGGAGTCCAGATTCATAGTATGGCTCCTGGTAAAACACCATGAGCAGAAACTACTGCAGGGCCAGTACCAGGGCTCTCAGCATAAAGTTGAGGCCTGAGACAGTCTCGCCCATGTCCTCATCAGTGCCACTGGTATTCCCCAGACTGGCGAGCAAGTCAGGCATTACCATGCTGACCTGAAGCGACAGAGGGGGGATCTCTTGGAGCAGTGGATCCAAGAACCAAGGCAGATGGCCGAGGCCCCAGCACTAAGTACTCATTCTACTAAGTAGATAATGATTGCCTAGCTTGTGTATACTATGGATAGGTAATGGATAAATATGACTGTATTTCTCTGATAGCTGCAGATGAGTGGGCTGCAAACCAGCAAGCCCATGCTGCTAGGCTGCAAAGTCTGTGTCGCAAGGTATTTTAATAATAATCTTGCATGTACTGTCAAACAAATAAATATAACAGTTCTAGAAAGTGCTGTACCAGTATAAAATGTATTGTGTATGGGATGTACTGAATAAACTAGACAATATGGCAGGAAGACTGTCATATAGGTAGTGTGCAAATAAAGGTGTAATATTCTGTGAATAAAAGTATAACCCCTGGAGTGCTTGTGTACATTCTGCTATCATATGTTGTTGTAGGGCTGCATTCTATAAATAGTACTGTTGTATTAAGCAGCGTTACCCACACTGTTCTCCTAGTACCAGCCTATGAATCTATAAATATTGTGGGAAGAAATATCCAGGGAATTGTTATGATAGTACTGTTGTATTAAGCAGCGTTACCCACACTGTTCTCCTAGTACCAGCCTATGAACCTATAAATATTGTGGGAAGAAATATCCAGGTAATTGTTATGGCTAGGCTTTCATAGGCCCTAGGGCCGATAGCCTAGTACCACCCTCTGAACCTATGAACCTCTGAACCTATGAACCTATGAACACAGATAAAATGTGTAGGAAGTTCAGTATAACAATGATGGAAGTCCCAAGAGGTCAGTCATATTATACAACTGAGGGAGACTTAGAAAACATTGGAAAGCTTCATACCAATGCCCTGATAACACAGTGTACTGTGATGTCAACTGTAATATTTTTACCACACACAGCAGGGCTTTGAATCCTGGGAGTGGTAGTAAGTTGTATGCATAATCATACCCCACAACTGTACAGAGTTTGTGGGAATGTTCAGATAGCAAGCTGTATGCATAATTAGACCCAACAACTGTACAGAATTTGCTAGAATGTTCAGATAGTATGCTGTAAGCATAATCATAACCATCAACTGTACAGACTGTGGCAGAATGTTCAGGTAGTCAGCTGTATGTATAGTCATACCCCTCAACTGTTCTGATCTGTCCAGCATGTCCAGATAAATGGCCCAAATCTGCTGCCCGGTAACCTGTTCCCCTGACAAATCAGTGTGATGATCCAAGACATGTAGGCAACTGTTACTGACATATAACTGATAATCAGACATGTACATAGTCAGAGAATGTATATGAAAACAAACCTGTCATTGTAGCATCTCACCCAAAGTGTATGACAGCAATCCTCCAAATATGTCACATTAACACCTGCATCCTGTTAAGCCTTGACCAGAGTGTGTGCATTAACAGATTTTTAGGTATGTGTATAACATCAACATGGAATTTGGGAGTATGTGTAGAATTTGTCAGGTAATGTTAACAAAGATTTTCTCCACAGCTATAACAGGTAAGAGGTGTAGACTGTAGGTACAGCACAGTTCACTTATATACTTGTCTAGAAGCATGGAATCTGAGAGTATGTGTAGAAATCATCAGGTAGTGTTAACAATGATTTTCTCAACAGGTATAACAGGTAAGAGGTACAGACTATACGTAAGACACAGCCCACATATATACTAATCTACAAACATACCATTGTACAAAGTAAGGACATTGGGTAGGGTAATAATACATGTAAGGAACAGATCACTGCAGTGACTAAGAAAGTTGTGAAAACTACAGAGATATATTAGTTGTTAACTGACCTCTCTCTCTCCCACCCCCTCCATAGCTGCAACAGTAACCTAATTGCACACCTCAGTGGATATGTGTACACTCCAAACTTTTGTTGGGACATATGTACTATTGGTTTATAAATATTCACATTTGGTTCTATGCATGTGCCATGTTAATATACTCCCATATTGGTGGCCTGTTGCCATCAATGAAACCTGCATGCTGTTGCAATGGACACTGTTGTCCCATATATGTATGTGTTCTGCTCACCCTGCAACTGTTGTAAAGCTTGTGTCTTGGGTTAATGGGAATACCTATGCATGCTGTTATAACTAATCCTGAATGCTGTTGACTATTACTAACCAATATATTTCCTAAACCTGCAACACCAGAGCTGGTATGGGAAGGCCGGTCACAGTGGACCCACCTGTCTGCTCACCCTGCAACTGCTGTAAAGCTTGTGTCTTGGGTTAATGGGAATACCTATGCATGCTGTTATAACTAATCCTGAATGCTGTTGACTATTACTAACCAATATATTTCCTAAACCTGCAACACCAGAGCTCGTATGGGAAAGCCGGTCGCAGTGGACCCACCTGTCCCTCCTCAGCTGGCCATGGAACCGGGTACCAGCACATCTGGGGCCCAGCCCAGGACCTCCTCCTCCATTGGCCCTGCACCACCTTTGAGTGGAACCACCTCAGGGGATGGAGCTCGGCCCTCCCCCTGGGAGCAGGGGTGGAGAGGTACCTGCCACCCCCCATCAGGTCTGGGCCGTGGTGCGTAGGGAGCTCGACAAGGAGATTCGAGACCAGCTATGCCAGCTTAAGGGTCACGTGACACAATTAGAGGGTGAGCCTGCCCCTCCTACCTAGCCCCCAGCACAGCCACCTTTGGGGCCGTGAAAGTGCAGTGGTGACTGCCCATGGGTGGAGACTTCAGTCCCACTGTTTCCATTTTGGGGACTCATGGGCTTGCAGCTTCCAAACACCCCACTCTATCCAAGGTGTTTACCCCCCATATGTGTCATATACTGCCCCTGTATGCATCTTGTTTGTCTTGTCTGTTAACCTACCACCCCAAATATACCTTACCCCTCCCCAACATCCCACTCTCACCTGAAATAAAACAAAAAAGGGCAATCTGTTCCCACAAAAAAATCTCACCCCATACATAGCTGTCCATTTCGCACACATGTCCACTGGACACAAGCAATCTGGTCTAACTGGCATCACAACGAATTATTGTTGTCCTCACCCCCACCCAGGGATTTGAGCATCCAAATCTACCTCCAAATTCAATGTATATGTACAGCTGTTGCTGTAGAAGAAATGGGCAGCTATGGACCTTCCCTACACCCTTCCTGCACATCCCTAGCTATTTTCCCTACTGTCTGTCCCTCTTTCTGCCCCTTTTTTCACCACTGTCTTATCAACCCTTTTTCTTTTCTTTTAAAGAAATTAGTGTGGGGGTAAGTGGGACTAAGCACTTTTAAGCAGCAGTAAGCGGGTGTAAGCCTGTTTGCACAGGGGTAAGCACTGCCTACACAGGTTAAGCAACTCAGAAGCTAACAGCGTATAAGAAACTGTAACCAGCAATTAGCAGTGCTTACCTCCATGCAAACCCACGCAAACTTGCTTACAACTGCTTTAAAGTGCCTTAATCACTCTGTATCCAACAGCCTGTGTTCTGCCCAGCAACAAAATAAACAGCCTCTGCAAGGCTCAAACCCAGGACCCTTCACACCATACACAAAGTGATTTACCACTAAGGCATGACAGATATACACAAATTTGATGTTTTCAAAAACATATCATCCAGCCCAGTCATGCAATAGTACAGAGAATGTATACCAATGTCTAGATGTATGTGTGTATGTAAATATATTAATATCTAAACAGTTAAAACATATCTATATATGTAGCTATTATTTATATATATATATATATATATATATATATATATATATATATATATATATTTAGAAATATATACATATATACATGCATATATATGTCTGCACCTATATGTCTACATATACACAGCAAGGTACATATATGTACTCAGATAAATATCTATGTAGGTATATATGGACATAGTCATATATATGTAAGCAGATATGTACATCTGTATAGGTATATGTGGCCATACATCTGTAGATAGCAATGGTAGATTAACAAAAACAAATATGTCCACATGCACCATTAATGGGGTTGAGAGCCCCCAAAGAATATACATTTTGTACGAATAGGCATACCCCACCCCCCACAGCCAAACATGTCCGCCCTGCAATACACTAAACCTTAACTTTTTAAACAGGTAAAACTCAAGTTACCTACTTTCACATCTAACTTCTCTAGTGCACACTGCAGAGTGCATTCTTTTCAATCTTACCTTTAAGCATCCCTGTGACTAGCACTTTCTCTAATACCTGCTTGGACAGCTCCAAATAAAGGCTGCATATCATGTAGTAAGCATGCCAATGGCCAAGTATAAGGCCATTGGCATTGCAAACATAGAAAAAAATACAAAAAATCAGCTTTTATTTCATTTTAGCTGATCTTGGATGTTTAAGCATAGGGCAACGGCGCGCAAACTGGATCGGGGGAAAATAACAAAATGAACCTAAATTAAGCATTCTAACTAAAATCAGTATTCTGCCATGCAAGTCAATGACAGGGAGAGGACAACATGGCCAGTGAGTAGTGGTTCCTAAGGGGGGAGGCTCAGTGTGAGACATGTAACTATGCATTAGCAATTCTATGCAAATGAGGGGAATGATAGTGAATCCCAGTTTTCCCCAGCATGTGAATCAGGTCCCAACAGTGTAAGAGTAGGAATAGCTTGGTGCAAGCCTAGGAGTTAGGTGACATCAGGGGGGGGGGGGGTGTCAGGCAATACTGTAAGTGGATTGGATGCCTGTGGCTCGGGTTTGCTCCTAGCTTAGCACAGCTAAGCTAGGGGGTGTGTCTAAACCTGCCTAGTACTCTTTACAAAGCCTAAGTGGGTGTGCGCACTGCGCACTGGGTTTTACAGGAAGAAAAAAGAAGTTAAACCAGGAAATAGCAGCAGTGTGCACATTTGAGCACTATGTTTGCATGGCGCACACACGGGCTTAAACAAGAAGGCAATGGGAAGGGAAAACAGCAGTAAGAAGGTAATCAAGGAGAACTAGCTTAGCTGGCAGGTGAAATGTATCAGAATCAGCCAATTACACAGGCAGCAGACCAGCCCAGCCCAGAACACTACTATAAGCTAAGCAAACACCTTCCCCTCTGATTTTTCCCACACTCTACACCACCAGTGTAAACAAGTGGGGAACTTTTAACACTCACAACAGCAAAAAGATAGGGGCTGCAATAGCTATCATACAACTTGTGGAAGAAGCTGAGGGTGGTGAGGATGTGAATGCTGTAGACCAACCCACAGTGAGGAGACAGAGAAGAGTGTACAGACGCAGGGTAACCTACCAGGGGCTACATGAGCTGGAGATAGTGGAGCACTATAGGGTGGACAGGGACCTCCTACAGCAAATTGTTGACGTGTGCCGGCCATGCCTCACACACAGAACTAACAAAGAGGAACTCATCCCAGTTGATTCCCAAGGTATGTGTAGGCCTAAGAATACTAGCTACAGGCACCTTCCAAAGGCCAACAGGGGATATGATGGGTATTTCACAGGCATCAGCATCCAGGGTACGCCACCTGTTCCTGGATGCTATGTCAGCACATGTTAGTGAGCACATATATTTCCCCAACACCCATGAGGCGTTGGCCAGCAATATGCAACTGTTCCACCAAATAGAATACCCTGAGGTAGTGGGTGCTATAGACTGCATGCACATATGCATCAAAGCACCACCCGGTGAGTGGGGTAGGGTCTACATCAACCGCAAGGGCTTCCCCTCCATCAACTGCCAGGTTGTGCGCAATGCCCAGGGCATAATAATGAATGTGTGTGCTGGCTGCCCTGGAAGCTATCATGATTCCCACATCTGGCATCTGACACAGCTGTACCAGAGATTTGCCAATGGGGACATCCCTCATGGCCACCTAGTGGAGGATGGTGGATACGCACTGGAGACGTGGCTGATGAAACCCATCAGAAATGTACACACACCCAAACAAGAACTCCATAATGAGGCACACACACAGACCAGAATTATAGTAGAGCATGTGTTTGGGATGCTCAAGTCACGGTTCCTGTGCCTGGACACATCCGGTTGGAACCTTGCAGTACTCACCAGCAACATGTACCCAAATTGTCCTTGTATGTGCCATGCTACACAATATGATCCTGCGGAAACAGCTGCAGCAGGAACAGAACGGGGCAGGGCCACACAGCCCCCCACCATTGCCAAGGCATGCACAGGCACAGAGTGACTCGGAGGAGGAACAACCTGAGCCTGCCCCAGTAGGCAGAAGGTGGCATGCCCAGTATGCCCTGGCCTTGATAAAGAGGCAACATATAGCACATACACTGACACAGGAGGGACCCAGGGAATAACACCTCTCTCTGACTCTCACATACAGTAAAAGGGATGCCAAACATTACACTACCTGTGCCTAACCATGTATAGGGAGTGTACTATGTGCATCTGACATAGGCAGCCCTGCAGCACCACCCTCAATACTGGGACAGCCACAAGGTAAGTGACTCACACATGCCAGTCAGGGGAGGGACACATACCCAACAACAGTCACAGCCAGCAGGACAGGTGTAGACAAACACAAACAAAGGCTGTGCTATGGCCTCTGAATGAGGCCTATGGGTAACCTCCCCCAGGCCTACACAGACAGACTACAGCAGGTCAGGCAGTGGGATGTCAGTTATGAAGGGTAGGAAGTCAGAAACTAATATGTAGGCAATTAAAAGCTAAGATCTGTAGTACACTGGGATGCCTCTAGCCAGCATGATAGGTAAGACTACAGACTGAAATGGAGTACCTAACATACCAGTACAGTCCTAGCAAATGTGTATAAGTGTCAGGTGTGCCCCCATCTGACGTAGAAATGTAGTCACAGTCAGGTGTGCCCCCCAATCCTGTGTAGAAATGTAGAAATAGTCAGGTGTGCCCCCCATCCCACAAAGAAATATAGTAACAGTCAGGTGTGCCCCCCCAATCCTGTGTAGAAATGTAGAAATAGTCAGGTGTACCCCATCATCCTATGTAGAAATATAGTAACAGTCAGGTGTGCCCCCCCCCAATCCTGTGTAGAAATGTAGAAATAGTCAGGTGTGCCCCCATCCTATGTAGAAATATAGTAACAGTCAGGTGTGCCCCCCCCACAATCCTGTGTAGAAATGTAGAAATAGTCAGGTGTGCCCCCCATCCTATGCAGACATGTAGTAACAGTCCATGCCAAATGATCGACGGATACCCTGCAGAGACAGCATGCTACTTATAGGTGTACAACAGAAAGGTTAGCACTGCAGTACAAACTACCTGGACTCAATCCACACATTCAATACAAACAACCATACTGGGCATGCCCACACACTTAGAGTAATGAAGGCAATGTCAGTCAACAACATACTGAAAGGTCATACTGGGCATGCTCACACACAAACACATGACGGCCATGTCTGCAAGCACCAGTGGACCAGACATATCTGGTAGCCACAGATGTTAGTGCAGACACTCCTCAATATGCACCACACATGCTTTGCACACACAGTAGATAGGAATACAGGCATATATGTAAGGACAACACATTATAATAAGACAATGGTAGATATACATAGATGTGTGGAAGAGGGTGACAGTGTCAAGGAGCCATCCAGGTTCTCCCATACAGTACCCACCAAAGGGCCACAACTGCACCAGGGTCTGATGTCACACACTGTAGATACTAGCCACCGGTATCTGTCAGCATTACAGAGTATGTGGTGCACGTGCCAGCTGTGCAACATGATTGTTCAAGGAAGTAGTCATCTAGCAGCTGTATACATGTACATGTGGAATATGACCCAGATTGTGCCCGTATGTGGCATGTCAACCCCTAGATGAATGGGTTATGGCCCATGAACACACATTGCCCTCCCCATAGTCCCACTATGACAAGCCCACTGAGGTCATCTACTGTGATATACACCTTTGGGAAAGCTGTATCCCAGTAATCTCTGTTGTGTGTCCCATAACTGTGTACTGCTGGTGTCTGATAAATTATTTAGGTAGGAGTTCTAACCCCAGCCTTGGCAACTGTGTGTGTGTGTGTGTGTGTGTGTGTGTGTGTGTGTGTGTGTGTGTGTGTGTGTGTGTGTGTGTGTGTGTGTGTCTGTGTAGACAGCAATGTTTTTTAGGGTGGTCACACTCCCTACAATTGAAATGCTCTACTTTGGTAAGGCTGCTGATGTCATCCATCTAGAAATACATCCCTGGAAAGGTTGTATCCCACTAAGCTCCATGGTGCATCTTTTATGATGGCCCTATATCACAATGTCCACTGTACAGGGATAACAATTGTGAAATAGCTGAGAGGCGGGGGTGCAAATCCATATCCATACATGTGACATCCCGGCCAGGCAATCACAGTTAGCAACCCCAGTATTACCCAGAGCACACTCTCAACCCATGTCACATACACACACACACACACACACACACACACACATGCCAAGGCAACAGCCAATATGTGTGTAGTACACTGCATATTGGTGACTGATAGTAACTATGGAGTGATTGCAGTGGCCTACAGAGGGCATGGCACCCTGTCCATCTGTCCAATAGGCACATACATGCAGACAGTGCACCTTCCCCATGTTCCCCACTGAACACATGTGGTGCCATCACATGTGACCCACAAAGGACATACCATGCCTGAAAACATGCCCTGTATGGACAGATGCCACTGACGCCAGAGAATGCCATTAGCATGCTAACAAGGTACGTGCAAGGTTAACCTGCTGTCCATTACCAGTTCCTGCCACAGGTGGCCAAGACTGGCACATCTGATAATAATCTGTGTACACAACATGGGCCCAACACCCCAGGTACAGCTCCACATGTCACTGTACATGTATGTGGGAGGTGTGCACATCCCAGACACTGTCCATATCATGGACTAGGGAACACATACATGGCAAGCGATGCACAGCATTGGCCACACGCAATAGCCACCCAGGTAACTGGATGGTGGATACAATATCCATCTGTCTAGGAAAATGCAGAAACTACAGGCCTGAGCCACAATGCAGACCATTGTCATGTGACCTGATGCCAAGGAATGCCCATCACCTAGCCTTGTATAGCCATCTGGCACAGTCGACCACCACATACCTGTGCAGAAATGCACCCATGCATGTCAGTACTAGAACCATGTGTGTTTGTGTGTGTTTTATATGATGCGTATGATCACATCCACATTCACTGCAACCTCCAATGGCATACTGAAGCATGCTGCCTGATGTCGGATACCTCCCCATACCCTTTGCTTATATAACCTCAGTATGACCCATGTGGTGCATGTGATACCTGCACAGTAATGTGTTGTGGCAATCTCACTAGTGATGAGCTGTATCCCTAGCCCTGCCAAGTGTGTCAATATGTGTGCGTCCCTGTGAGAGTGTGGCTCTGTTGATGCTGGCACCTGTTCATGTGGACAGGCATGCGTACATCACCTACCATATAACTATCATATCACTGCTGCAAATGTCACTCACCATCACATATACGTTCTGAGGACTCCACAACAGGTAACCTATGTGGTGCATCCAACAACTGCATAGGACTATGATAGCACTACATAGTCATCTGGGGTTTGATACCCTGTGCTGGTAGGTGTGTGACACAAACATGCTTAGGTTTTACTCTCCCACCCCTCCCTGACTTATCCCTCACTGGTAGATGTGGAAACCTATACCTGCTTTTCTTAGGCAGCAGCATGTGTATTTTAGGTAATGCTCATGATCAGCTGATGGCCTCTGCATGAATTGCAGCCCTCCCCTAGCTGATTGCATGTGGAACAGCTGTGATAACATTCCCATAGCCAGTTCCATGGAAACACACTCCAATATCTAGGAACATCATGTTTGTGTTGGTCCTTTTCATTCACTGTGAGCAGGAACTCATTCTATTATTTGGCAAACAGCATCTCAGATGGAGTGGGGATTTACCTCTGACAACATACACTGTGGAAACAGGCCAACACACAGGAGGGGGATATGCTTGACCTGACTACAGACTGTAAGTGCTGCTATACTGCATTCAGAGTAATGCTGGTTTAACAGGGTATGTGCGGATATGGCTGTCCTACATGTATTAATACCTGCCATGTCAGTTGTATGCTTATGAGGACTCCCCATCTGTAGGGTCATCTGCAGACTGGGCAGTGTGTGGTGCCTTTGGTGTCATGTATTACCCACAGAACATGTATCTTTGAACTGCAAAAGGTAGTGTGAGGATTGCAGTCTGCAGATGGTGAAAGCCATGACAGTTACTGACTTCATAGCCCTCATAGGACATATGTTGCAACAAACCCTGTTACAACAGTAAATGTATGATGTTATCACAGCAACATGTCAATATTTGCCCTGTGTATGTGCTTACAGCCACAACCTAGTCAACCTTTGTACATATGTCATGCATTAAGAGGTGCATATGTGCTGTGCACCATAATTAGTGTAATCATATCTGATAACAAGCCAGTGAGATATCAGACTGCTACACGTTATGTACAGTAGGGGTTATATTTGATTACATAACCTGGATATACTGTGGTTGTTTGTACAGTACTGAGGTCTGTGTACTTATGGTGAATGTTGACAGTGTGTGTATTGTTAATATGTACCTTGGCCTGTGTACAAACTGTGGTAGTTGTCATCTTCCTAGGTTCCGTCCTATCTGATGTTACATGCTGCTCCACTGTATGTTACCGTATTGGCTTACATGTTTGTAGGGCCATACACACACATGTCCCATACCACAGTCAGTCATCAGACCAAACTGTGTAGTGGCCCAGTATATGTAGGGTTAGTGTGTGAGTGGCACATATGAGGATGGTGGTGAACAGATAGTCCATATACTGTAATATTATGCTAGCTTGCCATATGTGGCTGTGGCTGTGTTCTCATTGGTTGTGGTTATGCACTTTCACACAGGTGTATCTTACCCTGTGCTGTGACATGCCTATACAGCCTGCTATATATGCAGGTACATGTGCATTCTACCATAGGAGTTGTAGGCCAGTGTTGAGCCAGTCTGCCTGTAGCCTGCACAGTGCATTGTTACATGCCTAGCAGCTTAGTGTACCTACCCAGTGAGATGTCATGTGCAGATACTTGCCAGATGTACTGCTGCCGGGCCTCCCGTAACAGTCATGTATGTCAGACAGAACAGTGGGATGCTGTACAGCTGTATGTCAATATCTAGTGGGTAGTATGTGGCCATGGCACCCCTGTACCAGTGGTTATTATGTGTCAGGCCAGACAGGGGTGTGTGAATGCATAACCTATGGTGACATATGTATACCAGTCATTATGTGTTATACCCATCTACATGGCTCTTAACATCCATATTGTCAGGCATGGTACACATGTTTTGCACTAAGGGATTCTGTGTATACCTCTGGACTGTACAGAGTGTGTCAGAATATCCACACATATTGGCCAATATCTCTGCTGCAGTCTACAGGGGCAGTACGTGCTAGCAGCAGTACTTTACTATGATGTCCTTAGGATGTCTGTCAGTAGCCAATGGCACACATGTTGAAAGCAGATGTGATCTCCCACACACACCATGTCTGTGAAGACAATCCCAATTACAGTAGCAATAGTATATAGAACTGTAATAGTACACAAATAAAGGTTTTCCATTTCTGCAAACCTGTGTGTGGTGTTCTTCCCTATGACCTCTCTGTGGGTATATGTTGCAGGCAATGATTATCATTTGTATGGGTGGCCCATACAGTGTCCAGTTGTTCAGTTGTGACTTGTAGGCATAGTGGCTGTTCCATATTTTGTGCGCCTTTTACATATGTATCTTGCTGTACATATCTCTGCATTTTAAATTTCTCCAAGTCTTTTGGGTTTCTAATACCATGATGGGAATGGACCCCATTCCTAAGTCAAAGTACGATTAAAGTTCATGAAATTAGTATTGTTTCACTCTTTGATGTTAGACAAAAGTGCTCTTAGGTTCATAGGTTCATAGGTGGGTACTAGGCTATCTGCCCGAAGGCATTTATAAGCCTAGCCAGAATGTGTTGGCTTTCGTCGCCCCCTTAGATTAGTTCTCTGTGCCTCTGTCCAGAAGAGCCACTGTAGTGATCCCCGAGGTAAACTTTCTGTTTCCCATCCACTCGTCAAGGTTTCTTTTGAAGAGTGTTAGCGAGGAGCACTGCCAAATGTATATTGGGATCTTGTTCCAAAGCATGGGAAGTCTCTGGGACAGGAATCTATCCCTCCATCACATCCTATTTATTGTTATGGTGAGGCTTAGATCCCTAGAGCATGTGGCTTGAGGTGATAAGGGTTTCTTTAGGTGGAGCATGTCCATCAATTCTGGGTTGGACATGGCCTTGTATGCCAGGCAGAGATCACCTCTGAGTAGGCGGTATGCAACTGAGTACAAATGTAGTTTCTTCAGTCGAGCTGCATAGGGCATCTGTTTGAGGCCATTGATCCTCTTGGTGAGGTACTTCTGTGGTCTTATCAGCTGTTGCAGGTGCCTTGTAAGGTACATCCCAAATGGGGCATTGTACTCTAAGATGGGTCTGATGAGTGATAAGTAGAGGGGCACAATGACCTCTTTTGATCTGGATGTGAACCCTTTTGTGATTAGGTGGGCCATGTAGAAGGGTTTTTAACTACTTTGGCAATGTGATTATCAAAGGTGAGATTACTATCTACTTGGGTCCCCAGATCCCTTATTACGTCTTCCATATTTAGGGGACTACCACCTATGTGGTAGTTTGTGGGTACTTTGTTTTTTCCAAAGGGGATGACTATGCACTATTTGGCATTTAGCTTGAGGCCATGATTTTGACACTAGGTATCTGTCTCAGTGAGACCCTTTTGGAGGATGTCTATGTCAGCCGGAGAGTCAGTTATAGCCCCTAGTTTGCAGTCGTCTGTGAACTTGGTCAGCCACAGTCCTCCTGTGCTTGCCTGTACCTCTGAGAAGTATATGCCGAACAGGAGGGATCCTAGGACTGAGCCCTGGGGAACGCCACTTGTAACCAGTTTAGAGTTGGACCTAGCTCCCACAATTCTCACCATGTAGGTTCTGTCCATGAGCCACTTGGCAACCCATCTTGTAATGTAGGGGTTTATGTTCAGGCTGGTGAGCTTGTCTATAATACCAGAATGGGGAATGGTGTTGAAGGCCTTAGCGCAGTCTAGGTAGGCTGTGTGTACCACCTTTCACTTGTCTATAGCCTTGGTAACTGTCTCAAAGAAGTCCACCAGGATTAGGAGTCATGATCTGCCCTTAACAAAGCCAAACTGGGTAGGGAACAGTGTTTGGAGGTTCCCAATGTCTCTGTTAATGAGTTCCATGATGATGCACTCCATAGCCTTGCAGACCAAGCTAGCCAGGCTTATAGGGCGATAGTTCCCAGGGTCTGATGTGGTTCCACCTTTGTGGAGTGGAATAACCATTGCTGTGCGCCACTCTATATGTATGTAGCCTGTGGAGAGGCTGAGTTTGAACAGTGCATTTAGGTGAGGGGTTAGTTCATCTTTGAGCATCCGGTCCCATTGACGTTGTGTTTTTGGCTTTGAAGAGGACTGTTTTAACCTGAGTGTCTGTGATTTCAGGGACTCTACATTCTTCTGGTATGGTTATGGGCGCTTTTGGGGGTAAGAGGGGGGTGAAGTTTGCACTGAACCTGTCTGCCAGGATGTTGGCGATATCGGTCGGTTCAGTTCACAGCACCCGTAATGTGCCCAGTAATGACTCCTTCTGCAATTCATACGGTGTTACAGGAATTGGTAACATATCTAAATATGATTGTAAATTCTTTTTTTAAAAGACCAGTTGCTCCTACTACTACTGGAACTGTCTGGGTAACTTTCTTCCACATGGCTCTCATTTCTGCCTGCAGATCAATGTATTTTATGACTTTGTCTCTTTGTATGCAAGACACTGTAGTCACTAGGTGTGGTGATTTCAATGATCAATGCTACTTTTGTCTTCTTTTCTTGGACCACTATATCCGATTTTCTAGCATCTATCTTTTGGACTGTTGGTATTGGGTGATCCCATGTGATGTAATTTTCTATGATTCTCTGTGGCTCATGTTTCCAGTGTTTTTCAGCCACTTCGATACCATAATGTTTGCACAATCTCCAGTGTAACAAACTTGCCAGATTATTATGCCTTTCAGTATACAGTACCTCTGCCATTAGACAGTCACAACCAGCAATAAGGTGTGTGACTGTTTCCAATTCAGTTCCACAAAACCTACATATGTCTATTTCTCCCACATGTTCAATGAACGTAGTAAACCAGCGTCTACATAGCCCACTATCTTGGGCAGCCAATATTAACCTTTCATTTCTTGATGTAAATTCACCTCTCCTTAACCATTCCTGCGTTCATTCTTGATCAACATGAGGCTCTTCCAGAAGTTTTCTATACTTGCAACTATATTTATGTTTTTTCCACATTTCTTACTTTCTCATCTGGTCCTTCACCTTATATTCTTTATTTTGTTTTTTAGCACATTCAGTTGCTGCCTGGTTTTTATCCACTTCTGGTTTGATTTCCATTCCTGCTTGACATCGATATGCTTCTGCTAAATTAAGCAGAGACGTCATTTTAGATTTATTCTCTTCATGTTTCAAAACTTTCACCACATTTGGATCTTGTGAGGTCAGTGGATATGTGTGGAGTCCCCCGATTGCAGTTCTATACATGTAATCAATTTCAAGGAGGCCCATCCCTCCTTCAGAATGGGGAATATATAATCTTGGTATACACTGATTTTTATAAATCATTTGGTGAGCATGAAGCATCCTTCTTGTTTTAATATCCAATCTATCCAACACTTTTTGCTGCCAGACATTCACTCCAAAAATATGAGTTAGGACAGGAGGAGCAAACTGATTTATAGCTTGGAACTTATTCCTAGGTGTCAATGCTGTTTTTAGGATTAATTTAAGTCTTCTAAAGTATTCCTTACTAAGCTTTATTTGCATTTGTTCATGTTTTATTGATGATCCTTCATCAATTCCCAAGTATTTATACACCCTCTCTTGCTCATGTTCTTGCATGTGTATGTGTAGTCACATGTATATCTATATATATATATATATATATATATATATATATATATATATATATATATATATATATATCTGTATCTGCATATATGTGTCTGTGTATATGTATCCTGGGGATGTTTACATTTCTTATGGGAGCCAGACTGTACTACATGATATGTTACCAATACCAGCCTGACATCATACAGGTGAGATGTAGTACTGTTAACATCTTGTGCCCATGTCATGTCAGGTCCTGGTTATGGGATCTGCAACACTTGGTAGTTCATAGGTTCATAGGTTGGTTCTAGGCTATCAGCCCTAGGGCCTATACAAGCCTAGCCATAACAATTCCCTGGCTATTTCTTCCCACATTATTTACTTTCCTGGACCCCTGTCTAGCAGGGCGACTGACGTGATCCCTGGGGTGAATTTCCTTTCTCCCATCCAATCATCAAGGTTCCTCTTGAAGATGTCCAAAGAGGCACTCTGCTTGACATGTATGGGCAATCTATTCCAGAGTCTGGGGAGTCTCTGGGTCAGGAACCTATCCCTCCAGCATGTTTTGTTTATTGTGATGACAAGGTTTAAATCCCTGGAGTGTGTAGCTCTGAGGGATTGGGATTTCTTTAAGTGTAGCATGTCCAAACAGCTCTGGGTTTGACATGGCCTTGTATGTTAAGCAGAGATCGCCTCTGAGTAGACGATATGCGACAGAGTATAGCTGGAGTTTTTTAAGGTGGTCAGCGTAGGGCATCTGCTTTAGGCCTGTGATTCTTTTAGTGAGGTATTTCTGAGGCCTTTCCAGTTGTTGCAGATGTCTTGAGAGGTACATACCAAATGGGGCATTGTATTCTATAATGGGTCTAATGAGGGATGAGTACAGTGGGACAATGACCTCCTTTTTTCTGGATGAAAAGCCCTTTGTGATGAGGTGTGCCACATAGAAGGATTTCCTGACTGTTGTGGCGATGTGGTTATCGAAGGTGAGACCACTGTCCACCTGTGTCCCTAAGTCTCTTATCACACTTTCTGTGTTTAGTGTACTGCCACCTATATGGTAATTCATGAATACATGTTTTTCCCAAAGGGGATAACAATACATTTCTTGGCATTGAGCTTGAGCCCATGGCTCTGGCACCAAGTATCTGTTTCTGTAAGGCCCTTTTGTAGAGTATCCACATCATTTGGGGATTCAATAATGGCTCCCAGTTTGCAGTCATCTGCAAACTTTGTTAGCCAGAGTCCCTTAGTGTTGACCTGTACTTCAGAGAAGTAGATGCCATACAAGAGCGGCCCCAGGACTGAACCCTGAGGTACTCCACTTGTCACTTGTCTGGAGCTGGATTTGGAGTCGGCTACTTTTACAGTGTGGGTTCTATCAGTAAGCCATTTAGCAACCCATTGGGTGACATAGGGATTAATGCCCAACTTAGTAAGTTTATCTATGATTCCAGAGTGGGGGATGGTGTCAAAGGCCTTGGCAAGGTCTAGATAGGCTGTGTGGACCACCTTACCCTTGTCCATGGCTCTGGAGACTGATTCAAAGAAGTCAATCAGGTTCAGGAGACAAGATCGGCCCTTCACAAACCCAAACTGGGTGGGGTCCAGTGTTTGAAGGTTGCCAATGTCTTTGTTTATAAGTTCCATGATAATACACTCCATGGCCTTGCAGATAAAGCTTGTCAGACTGATGGGACGGTAGTTTCCGGGATCCAAGGTGGATCCCCCCTTGTGGATTGGGATAACTGTAGCTCTGCGCCACTCAGTGGGCACGAAACCTGAGGTGAGGCTATGATTAAACATGACACTTAGGTGAGGTGCCAGTTCATATTGTAGTTCATGTAGTACACAGCCCGGGATGTCATCTGGTCCCATGGATGCTGTATTCTTGGCTTTAGAGAGTGCGTTTTGTACCTGTGTGGCCATTATTACTTGAATTTGGCAATTCTCCGGTATTGAGATGGGCCATTTAGGGGGTGAGAGGGCGGTGAATTTGGCACTGAATCGATCTGCCAGGATATTGGCAATATCCTTCGGATCAGTATATTTAATGCCATTCTGTTTTAGCTCAGAGCAGATCTGAGCATTGCCATTTAGATTCTTGACATAGTTATAGAATGCTTTGTGGTTGTCTTTGGAATCTTTGGCAATTTTATTTTCGTAACTAGCTTTGGAGGATTTTATGAGGCATCTCAGTTTCTTACTGAGGCTAGTAAGGGAGTTTTTTTGCATCCTGGGATTTTCCTCTTTTCTGCAAAAGTTTCTTCCTTTTGTTGTAAGGTTTGTTTATGGCAGGGGACCACCAGATTGGCTTCCTTTTTGGATGAGAGCATTTTGGTTCTATTTGGGATGGCACAATTCATGCATGAGTGGATGTGCTCGTACAGTGCCTTAGTGTAGGATTCAGCAGTTGAACTTTCAGTTCCGTCTGCATGGGTGTCATGAAGTTTGTCACTTCTGACTTGAGTAGCATGAAGTTGGCTTTGGAGAAGTTTTTATGGTGGTTTCTTTACTGGGGGTGGGGTGGGATGTGGATGTTAAGGGTGATTAGCTTATGGTCAGACCTGACTAACGAGGGGGTGATCATAGGTATGGAGCATTGATTTCCCATGTTGGTAATGACCAGGTCTAGGATATTGGACCCCCTGGTGGGACTATGGATTAGTTGATCCAGGGCGTTGGAATTTATGAATTCCAAGAACCGTTCAAAGGTGTTGGGACATGAGTAGTTTTCCCAGTTAATGGCAGGGTAGTTAAAATCACACAGTATTAGGGTGTTTGGTTCTATCTTAATATTTTCCAGTATGTTTAGAAAGGTGTAGTGAGAATCTTGGGGTATGGTGGGGATCTGTAGCAAGCTACAATTTGGATTGCAGTCTTACCTAGTGTTAGTTGCACTTGGAGAATTTCAGACACATTGTGTTGGCCAACTAGCCTGGTGGTGTGAATATCCTTGGTGAATATTGACACTCCTCCACCTTTAGTGTTTCGGTCCTGGTTTGGTGGCCAAAAGTGTGGTAAGAGTTGTAGCCTGGTATTGCAGGGGTGCTCTCTGGAGCCTTGAACCAGGTCTCAGTTACTGCACAGATATCAATGTTCTCCATTTTTAGGAGTGCCTCGAGAGAGTGCATTTTGAGGTTTAGACTTCTAGCATTGAGTAGCATTACCTTCAGATTTTGCATGCTTGTACCTGTTACGGTGGTGGTTTTGTCCTTTGAAGTTTGCCTAAAAAGGCACTATAGGGTGGCAGAGCCTTAGCCAGTAACCTGAATCCCAGGGCGACAGGTGCAGACCATCTCTGGCAAAGCATCGTGGTCTGTCAATCATGTCATCCCAGGCAGACAGATACTGGATCCCCTTTGAATGACACCATAAGCTTAGCCAATTGTTGAAGTCAATCATTTTATCCTTATATTGTGGTATCATTCTAGGCGAAGGCAGGATGCTACTCAGGGCTAGCGTCATACCTGCCTGGGCCACATGATCCGAGAGCTCTTCCATGTCTCTTTTCATGTAGTCCAGGGAGGTACGTCTCAAGTCATTCACTCCAACATGAACAATGACAGAGTCATATTTGTACTTGTGGAGTGACTTGAGTGCATGCGTTATGTGGCGGATCCTGGCACCCGACAGGCAGCTGGCTGTAATTTTCTCCTTATTCAACCTGGTGAGAGGGACATCAGTGTGCCGGACTATAGAGTCACCTATGACTAAAGTGTTAGGTACATTGTCTTGCCTTAGGGGCTGTTGCTGGGTGGCACACTGGTGTTGTGAACTATGTGACACATTGGTTGTGATTGGTGTTTGCGTTTCAGCTTCAGAGGTCTTTGTTGCTTGGGCAGGTTACAGTTAAGGGCCTCTGCATATGTAGATTTAGTGTTGCTATATGTGGGTGTTGGCGGTGCGGGTTTAGAAGGGCTATGTGTTGCTTGAGGTGTAGTGTGGGTGTTAACCTTCTCCTCTTGACTGTTTAGCACAATCTTGGGTGGAGAGAGCTTTGCTTCCATTTTGGCTATGTAAGTGCATCTCTCACACTTTGTAGTGTTGGGTGGTAGGAGGAGAGGGTTGTCTGTGTACATGAGGCAATTGCTGCATTGCCCCAGTATGCCCAGATTCACCAGGTGGACAGGAGAAATCACCGGAAGCTGACCCTTGGACATGCCTGGTTTGGGGCTTTTTTTTCTTTGTAAAGTATAGGAGCTGTTTCCTTAGCAAGGTACTTTGCAATTATAGGTTGTTTAGTGCCTACTATTAATTTCTCCTTGTTAACAAGGAGAGTTCAGTGTTTGTATGAGTTTAAGGCTTCCTAGTGCTTTCCAGCAGGTATTAGAGAAAGTGCTAGTCACAGGGATGCTTAAAGGTAAGATTGAAAAGAATGCACTCTGCAGTGTGCACTAGAGAAGTTAGATGTGAAAGTAGGTAACTTGAGTTTTACCTGTTTAAAAAGTTAAGGTTTAGTGTATTGCAGGGCGGACATGTTTGGCTGTGGGGGGGGGGGTATGCCTATTCGTACAAAATGTATATTCTTTGGGGGCTCTTAACCCCATTAATTGTGCATGTGGACATATTTGTTTTTGTTAATCTACCATTGCTATCTACAGATGTATGGCCACATATACCTATATAGATGTACATATCTGCTTACATATATATGACTATGTCCGTATATACCTGCATAGATATTTATCTGTGTACATATATGTACCTTGCTGTGTATATGTAGACATATAGGTGTAGACATATATATGTGTCGATGTAGGCATTTGCATGTATATATGTATATATTTCTAAATATATATATATATATATATATATATATATATATATATATATGTATAAATAATAGCTACATATATAGATATGTTTTAACTGTTTAGATATTAATATATTTACACACACATACATCTAGATGTTGGTATACATTCTCTGTACTATTGCATGACTGGGCTGGATGATATGTTTTTGAAAACATCAAATTTGTGTATATCTGTCATGCCTTAGTGGTAAATCACTTTGTGTATGGTGTGAAGGGTCCTGGGTTTGAGCCTTGCAGAGGCTGTTTATTTTGTTGCTGGGCAGAACACAGGCTGTTGGATACAGAGTGATTAAGGCACTTTAAAGCAATTGTAAGCAAGTTTGTGTGGGTTTGCATGGAGGTAAGCACTGCTAATTGCTGGTTACAGTTTCTTATACGCTGTTAGCTTCTGAGTTGCTTAACCTGTGTAGGCAGTGCTTACCCCTGTACAAACAGGCTTACACCCGCTTACTGCTGCTTAAAAGTGCTTAGTCCCACTTACCCCCACTAATTTCTTTAAAAGAAAAGAAAAAGGGTTGATAAGACAGTGGTGAAAAAAGGGGCAGAAAGAGGGACAGACAGTAGGGAAAATAGCTAGGGATGTGCAGGAAGGGTGTAGGGAAGGTCCATAGCTGCCCATTTCTTCTACAGCAACAGCTGTACATATACATTGAATTTGGAGGTAGATTTGGATGCTCAAATCCCTGGGTGGGGGTGAGGACAACAATAATTCGTTGTGATGCCAGTTAGACCAGATTGCTTGTGTCCAGTGGACATGTGTGCGAAATGGACAGCTATGTATGGGGTGAGATTTTTTTGTGGGAACAGATTGCCCTTTTTTGTTTTTTTTCAGGTGAGAGTGGGATGTTGGGGAGGGGTAAGGTATATTTGGGGTGGTAGGTTAACAGACAAGACAAACAAGATGCATACAGGGGCAGTATATGACACATATGGGGGGGTAAACACCTTGGATAGGGTGGGATGTTTGGAAGCTGCAAGCCCATGAGTCCCCAAATGGAAACAGTGGGACTGAAGTCTCCACCCATGGGTAGTCACCACTGCACTTTCACGGCCCCAAAGGTGGCTGTGCTGGGGGCTGGGTAGGAGGGGAAGGCTCACCCTCTAATTGTGTCACATGACCCTTAAGCTGGCATAGCTGGTCTCGAATCTCCTAGTCGAGCTCCCTACGCACCACGGCCCAGACCTGATGGGGGGTGGCAGGTACCTCTCCACCCCCGCTCCCAGGGGGAGGGCCGAACTCCATCCCCTGAGGCGGTTCCACTCAAAGGTGGTGCAGGGCCAATGGAGGAGGAGGTCCTGGGCTGGGCCCCAGATGTGCTGGTACCCGGTTCCATGGCCAGCTGAGGTGGGACAGGTGGGTCCACTGTGACCGGCCTTCCCATACCAGCTCTGGTGTTGCAGGTTTAGGAAATATATTGGTTAGTAATAGTCAACAGCATTCAGGATTAGTTATAACAGCATGCATAGGTATTCCCATTAACCCAAGACACAAGCTTTACAGCAGTTGCAGGGTGAGCAGACAGGTGGGTCCACTGTGACCGGCCTTCCCATACCAGCTCTGGTGTTGCAGGTTTAGGAAATATATTGGTTAGTAATAGTCAACAGCATTCAGGATTAGTTATAACAGCATGCATAGGTATTCCCATTAACCCAAGACACAAGCTTTACAACAGTTGCAGGGTGAGCAGAACACATACATATATGGGACAACAGTGGCCATTGCAACAGCATGCAGGTTTCATTTATGGCAACAGGCCACCAATATGGGAGTATATTAACATGGCACATGCATAGAACCAAATGTGAATATTTATAAACCAATAGTACATATGTCCCAACAAAAGTTTGGAGTGTACACATACCCATTGAGGTGTGTAATTAGGTTACTGTTGCAGCTATGGAGGGGGTGGGAGAGAGAGAGGTCAGTTAACAACTAATATATCTCTGTAGTTTTCACAACTTTCTTAGTCACTGCAGTGATCTGTTCCTTACATGTATTATTACCCTACCCAATGTCCTTACTTTGTACAATGGTATGTTTGTAGATTAGTATATATGTGGGATGTGTCTTACGTATAGTCTGTACCTCTTACCTGTTATACCTGTTGAGAAAATCATTGTTAACACTACCTGATGATTTCTACACATACTCTCAGATTCCATGCTTGTAGACAAGTATATAAGTGAACTGTGCTGTACCTA
The DNA here is from genome assembly GCF_019279795.1 of Protopterus annectens. Taxonomy (NCBI): domain Eukaryota; kingdom Metazoa; phylum Chordata; order Ceratodontiformes; family Protopteridae; genus Protopterus; species Protopterus annectens. Next base: position 1,757,290,075 of record NC_056726.1, read on the forward strand.
CAGTCTACACCTCTTACCTGTTATAGCTGTGGAGAAAATCTTTGTTAACACTACCTGACAAATTCTACACATACTCCCAAATTCCATGTTGATGTTATACACATACCTAAAAATCTGTTACTGCACACACTCTTGTCAAGGCTTGACAGGATGCAGGTGTTAATGTGACATATTTGGAGGATTGCTGTCATACACTTTGGGTGAGATGCTACAATGACAGGTTTGTTTTCATATACATTCTCTGACTATGTACATGTCTGATTATCAGTTATATGTCAGTAACAGTTGCCTACATGTCTTGGATCATCTCACTGATTTGTCAGGGAACAGGTTACCGGGCAGCAGATTTGGGCCATTTATCTGGACATGCTGGACAGATCAGAACAGTTGAGGGGTATGACTATACATACAGCTGACTACCTGAACATTCTGCCACAGTCTGTACAGTTGATGGTTATGATTATGCTTACAGCATACTATCTGAACATTCTAGCAAATTCTGTACAGTTGTTGGGTCTAATTATGCATACAGCTTGCTATCTGAACATTCCCACAAACTCTGTACAGTTGTGGGGTATGATTATGCATACAACTTACTACCACTCCCAGGATTCAAAGCCCTGCTGTGTGTGGTAAAAATATTACAGTTGACATCACAGTACACTGTGTTATCAGGGCATTGGTATGAAGCTTTCCAATGTTTTCTAAGTCTCCCTTAGTTGTATAATATGACTGACCTCTTGGGACTTCCATCATTGTTATACTGAAGTTCCTACACATTTTATCTGTGTTCATAGGTTCATAGGTTCAGAGGTTCATAGGTTCAGAGGGTGGTACTAGACTATCGGCCCTAGGGCCTATGGAAGCCTAGCCATAACAATTCCCTGGATATTTCTTCCCACAATATTTATAGGTTCATAGGCTGGTACTAGGAGAACAGTGTGGGTAACGCTGCTTATTACAACAGTACTATTTATAGAATGCAGCCCTACAACAACATATGAAAGCAGAATGTACACAAGCACCCCAGGGTTATACTGTTATTCACAAGATATTACACCTTTATTTACACACTACCTATATGACAGTCTTCCTGCCATATTGTCTAGTTTATTCAGTACATCCCATACACAATACATTTTATACTGGTACAGCACTTTCTAGAACTGTTATATTTATTTGTTTGACAGTACATGCAAGATTATTATTAAAATACCTTGCTTACTACATGATATGCAGCCTTTATTTGGAGCTGTCACACTCCGTTTTTTGATTTTGCAGAAATGTACTCAGTTACTAACTGAGTAAATTTCTGCAGATAGCAGTAGTCTTGCACGGACGGTTGCAAGCTTCCTAGATTGCAAAATCCCCTCATTTCCATAGATTTCTAATGCAAATGGGGTGATTTTCATACAAGGGTTTCGTCTGTGCGGGATTAGTGCAGGAGCGCTCATGCACTCCCCTGCAGGCTGTTCCTGGATCGCGCGGCAGACATATTGTCTGCTTGAGCTGCTGCACTGATCTTGCACTCTGTGCAAGCTTTTGAGAATCCGTGGGGATATCTTCTCCTTCACCTCTCTCAGGGATGCCAAAAATCCTTATATTTGACCGTCTCTCCCTGTTTTCAGGTCATCCACTTTATTGAGAAGTGAAATGTTTTGTTTGATGAGAAAGTCTTTCTGGCTTCCTTCTTCCTTCAGTCTTCCATCAAGATCATTCAAGGATGATTCTAAGTGTGTTATTCTGGACTGCTGCTGCTGTATAAGTTCCTTCAGAGAATCTGTTTGTTTCTGACAATTTTCCTTGAGGTTTTGTAAATTCTCCTTAAAATCATCCATTTTTAGTGAGAGTTCTTGTAGAGCAGATGTCACAAGCTGAATTTTTTAAAGCCATGTCAGAATGAGTAGTCTTCGGAGTGCTCATCACCACAAATTATATATTCTCCTTTATAATTTGACAAGAAAAAACTTTCCTAAGTTCACCAAAGTTACTAATAATATAGTTTATACTTTCATCTATCAATTCTAAGTATTTTTGCTAAAATAAAATAAGTTATTTCCTGTTTTGTATATTAGTTTCATGGTGCTCTGAAAATCTGCTGCTATCAGTTGGCCATCTTGGCTCCATCCCCCTGTTGGGCCTGTTGTTTATTGCATTGTTGTGCTGGGTAAATTAGTGCTATAGGTTTATTTCTATTTTTTATTAATTATTGTGTTCAAGGTAAATGGGGTCCATGTGGCTTGCTATACACTGTCATTTATTTTAGAGTAGCTGTTTAGTGTTGTCTTGCAAGAAGTACTTTTAAAAAAGGAAAAGGTATGCTTAACTTTATTTTAGAGGTCATGTTCAGAAGTAAATGCAGTGCATTTGCCATTCTGCTAAAACATGTCATCATTATTTCGGGATAGTTTACTTTTAGAAGTGGAAATATGTGTATTTTATTTTTAATGCTGTCTTCAATAAGAATAGTGTGAATATGGCTTTGAATATAGTGTGAATATGGCTATGCAGCTCTTGGACCTATTCTTTATAGGTTCATAGGTTCATACTAGGCTATCTGCCCTAGGGCATTTATAAGCCTAGCCAGAATGTGTTTGGCTTTAAGCCACCCATTTTAAATTTATTTTGCTATGCCCTTTTTCGAGGTAAGTATACTGTGCCTCTGTCTAACAGTGACACAGAAGTGATACCCCGGGTAAACCTACGATCTCCCATCCACTCATCAAGATTCCTCTTGAAGAGAGTCAATGAGGACTCTGCCTAACCTGGACTGGGATTTTATTCCAGAGTGAAGGGAGCCTCTGGGTTATGAATCTGTCCCTCCAGCATGCCCTATTTATTTCAGTGCTGAGATTCAAGTCTCACGGCGTAGCTCAATGGGATTTGGATTTTCTGAGGTGCAGCATGTCCATTAATTCGGGTTGGACATGGCTTTATACGTCAGGCACAGATCGCCTCTGAACAGAAGGTATGCCACTGAGTAGAGCTGGAGTTTCTTTAACCAGGCAGCATATGGCATCTGTTTGAGCCCTTTGATCCTCTTGATGAGGTACTTTTGGGGTCTTTCCAGTTGCTGCAGGTGTCTGGTAAGGTACATCCCAAAAGGGGCATTGTACTCAATTATGGGCCTGATGAGGGATGAGTAAAGAGGCACGATGACCTCCCCTGATCTAGATGTGAATCCCTTCATGATTAGGTGGGCTATACAAAATGTTTTCTAACCACTTTGGCCACGTGGTTGTCAAATGAGAGATTGCTATCAACTTGGGTCCCCAGGTCCCTAATTACTTCTTCTGTACTTAATGGATTACCACCTATGTGGTAATTTGTGGGCACTTTGTTTTGCCAAAGGGATGACTATACACTTTTGGCATTTAGCTTGAGGCCATGGTTCTGGCACCAGTTGTCTGTTTCTATGAGGCCCTTTTGGAGGATGCTTGTGTCGGCTGGAGAGTCGATTATGGCGCCCAGTTTGCAGTCATCTGCGAACTTGGTCAGCCACAGTCCTTCCATGTTGGCCTGACCTCTGAGAAATATATACCGAACAAGAGAGGTCCCAGGACTGAGCCTTGTGGGACACCACTTGTAACTGCTTTGGAGTCTGACATGGCTCCAGCAATTCTAACCATGTGGGTTTGTCCTTGAGCCAGTCTGCAATCCATCTAGTGACATAGGGGTTTATTTTTATGCTGGTGAGCTTATCTATAATGCCCGAGTGGGGTATTGTATCGAAGGCTTTTGCGAGGTCCGGGTAGGCTGTGTGGACCACCTTCCCTCGTCAATGGCCTTGGTGACTGTTTCAAAGAAATCAACCAGGTTTAAGAGGCAGGATCTGCCCTTAACAAAGCCAAACTGGGTAGGATCCAGTGTCTGTAGGTCCCCAATATCTTTATTTATGAGGTCCATGATGATCCTTTCCATAGCTTTGCAGACCAAGCTAGTCAGGCTTATGTGGCGATAGTTTCCAGGATCTGTTGAGGCACCACCTTTATGGAGAGGGACCACTGTTGCTGTACACCACTCTTTGGGCACATATCCTGTAGTAAGGCTGAGATTGAACAGTAGTTTTATGTTTGGGTTTAGCTCTTCTTGGAGTTCATGTAGGATGCAGTCTGGGACACCGTCTGGTCCCATTGATGCTGTGTTTTTTGCTCTGGAGAGGGCGGCTCTTACCTGAGCATCTGAGATGTCAGGGGCAGCACTCTGCTGGGATAGATATTTGCCCTTTTGGTGGGGGGGGAGTTTGCGCTGAACCTGTCAGCTAAGATGTTGGCAATGTCTGTGGGTTCAGTGTATTTTTTGTCATTTTGGACTAATTCTGAGCATATCTGGGAATTACCACCCAGGTTCCTAACATAACTAAAGAAAGCCTTGTGATTATCCTTTGTGTCCTGTGCAATTTTTTCTCTTGAAGCTGGCCTTAGACAATTTTATGAGTGCCTGTAGTTTTTTGCTAATACTGATCAGTGATGCCTTCCCTTTTTGGGATTTTGCTCTATCATTTAGTAGCTTCCTCCTTCTATTGTATAGTTTGTTTATGGCTGGGGTCCACCAGAAAGGACAGCTGCCTTTGGAGGATTGGGTCTTGGTTTTATTTGGGATTGCATGATCCATGCATTCCTGAAGTTGTTCATAGAATGCGTTTATAAAGGATTCCTGGGTCTGGGCCGTATTTTCCACAGGCCCGGGGGCTTTGAAGGATTCCACCTCAGTTTTGAGGAGTGTGAAATTTGCTTTAGAGAAGTTTTTCACTGTGGTTTTCTGGGCAGGGGGTGGGGTCGGGATGTGAATATCCAGTGAGATTAGTTTATGGTCTGATCTTACCAGTGAGGGATACACTTCTGGTCTGGAGCATAGAGTCCCCATGTTGGTGATGATCAGGTCCAGTATGTTTTCCCCCTCTTGTGGGAGTGGTAACAAGTTGTTCCATAGCATTTGAGTTTATAAATTCTAGGAACCTTTGGGCTAGGGTGTTGGAGCTAGAGTATGCTCCCTGTCTATGTTTGGGTAGTTGAAGTCGCCCAATATAATGGTGTTTGGAGAAACCTTCATATTTTCCAGTGTTCTCAGAAAGGCCAAGTGGGGTTCCTGGGTTTGGGAGGGTGGTCTGCAGCAGGCTATAAACTGGAAGGCAGTTTTACCCACTGTTAGTTGCACATGGATAGTCTCTGATGCTTTGTGCTTTGCCACCAACCTGGAGGTGTGGGTATCTTTGATGAATATCGATACTCCCCTCCTTTTGTGGTTGGTCCAAGTTTTGGGGCCTAAAAGAATGGTATGAGGTATAACCTGGTAGTGCTGAGGTGCTCTCGGGAGCCCTGAACCAGGTTTCTGTTACTGCACAGATATCGATGTTCTTCATGCTAAGGAGAGTTTGAGTCGTGCATCTTGAGGTTTAGACTTCTGGCATTGAGTAGCATTACTCTTAGTTTCTTATCCCTTGTGATACCTATGGAGGTGGGTTTGTCTTTGGAGCCTTGCCTAAAAAGGCACTATAGGGGTAGCAAGAGCCTTTGCCAATATCCAAAGCCCAGGGGTGACAGGTGCAAGCCGTCCCTAGCGAAGCATCGTGGCTTGTCGAGCATATCATCCCAAGCTGACAGGCATTGGATCCCCTTTGAATGACACCAGTACTTAAGCCAATTAATTGTGCATGTGGACATATTTGTTTTGTTAATCTACCATTGCTATCTACAGATGTATGGCCACATATACCTATATAGATGTACATATCTGCTTACATATATATGACTATGTCCGTATATACCTGCATAGATATTTATCTGTGTACATATATGTACCTTGCTGTGTATATGTAGACATATAGGTGTAGACATATATATGTGTCGATGTAGGCATTTGCATGTATATATGTATATATTTCTAAATATATATATATATATATATATATATATATATATATATGTATAAATAATAGCTACATATATAGATATGTTTTAACTGTTTAGATATTAATATATTTACACGCACACACATACATCTAGATGTTGGTATACATTCTCTGTACTATTGCATGACTGGGCTGGATGATATGTTTTTGAAAACATCAAATTTGTGTATATCTGTCATGCCTTAGTGGTAAATCACTTTGTGTATGGTGTGAAGGGTCCTGGGTTTGAGCCTTGCAGAGGCTGTTTATTTTGTTGCTGGGCAGAACACAGGCTGTTGGATACAGAGTGATTAAGGCACTTTAAAGCAATTGTAAGCAAGTTTGTGTGGGTTTGCATGGAGGTAAGCACTGCTAATTGCTGGTTACAGTTTCTTATACGCTGTTAGCTTCTGAGTTGCTTAACCTGTGTAGGCAGTGCTTACCCCTGTACAAACAGGCTTACACCCGCTTACTGCTGCTTAAAAGTGCTTAGTCCCACTTACCCCCACACTAATTTCTTTAAAAGAAAAGAAAAAGGGTTGATAAGACAGTGGTGAAAAAAGGGGCAGAAAGAGGGAAAGACAGTAGGGAAAATAGCTAGGGATGTGCAGGAAGGGTGTAGGGAAGGTCCATAGCTGCCCATTTCTTCTACAGCAACAGCTGTGCATATACATTGAATTTGGAGGTAGATTTGGATGCTCAAATCCCTGGGTGGGGGTGAGGACAACAATAATTCATTGTGATGCCAATTAGACCAAATTACTTGTGTCCAGTGGACATGTGTGCGAAATGGACAGCTAAGTTTGGGGTGAGATTTTTTTGTGAGAACAAATTGCCCTTTTTTTTTTTTGGGTGAGAGTGGGATGTTGGGGAGGGGTAGTAGGTATATTTGGTGAGGTAGGTTAACAGACAAGACAAACAAGATGCATACAGGGCAGTATATGACACATATGGGGTAAACACCTTGGATAGGGTGGGATGTTTGGAAGCTGCAAGCCCATGAGTCCCCAAATGGAAACAGTGGGACTGAAGTCTCCACCCATGGGCAGTCACCACTGCACTTTCACGGCCCCAAAGGTGGCTGTGCTGGGGCTGAGGGAGGGAAGGCTCACCCTCTAATTGTGTCACATGACCCTTAAGCTGGCATAGCTGGTCTCGAATCTCCTAGTGAGCTCCCTGCACCATGCCCAGACCTGATGGGGGTGGCAGGTACCTCTCACCCCGCTCCCAGGGGAGGGCCGAACTCCATCCCTGAGGCGGTTCCACTCAAAGGTGGTGCAGGGCCAATGGAGGAGGAGGTCCTGGGCTGGGCCCCAGATGTGCTGGTACCCGGTTCCATGGCCAGCTGAGGTGGGACAGGTGGGTCCACTGTGACCGGCCTTCCCATACCAGCTCTGGTGTTGCAGGTTTAGGAAATATATTGGTTAGTAATAGTCAACAGCATTCAGGATTAGTTATAACAGCATGCATAGGTATTCCCATTAACCCAAGACACAAGCTTTACAGCAGTTGCAGGGTGAGCAGACAGGTGGGTCCACTGTGACCGGCCTTCCCATACCAGCTCTGGTGTTGCAGGTTTAGGAAATATATTGGTTAGTAATAGTCAACAGCATTCAGGATTAGTTATAACAGCATGCATAGGTATTCCCATTAACCCAAGACACAAGCTTTACAACAGTTGCAGGGTGAGCAGAACACATACATATATGGGACAACAGTGGCCATTGCAACAGCATGCAGGTTTCATTGATGGCAACAGGCCACCAATATGGGAGTATATTAACATGGCACATGCATAGAACCAAATGTGAATATTTATAAACCAATAGTACATATGTCCCAACAAAAGTTTGGAGTGTACACATACCCATTGAGGTGTGTAATTAGGTTACTGTTGCAGCTATGGAGGGGGTGGGAGAGAGAGGTCAGTTAACAACTAATATATCTCTGTAGTTTTCACAACTTTCTTAGTCACTGCAGTGATCTGTTCCTTACATGTATTATTACCCTACCCAATGTCCTTACTTTGTACAATGGTATGTTTGTAGATTAGTATATATGTGGGATGTGTCTTACGATAGTCTGTACCTCTTACCTGTTATACCTGTTGAGAAAATCATTGTTAACACTACCTGATGATTTCTACACATACTCTCAGATTCCATGCTTGTAGACAAGTATATAAGTGAACTGTGCTGTACCTACAGTCTACACCTCTTACCTGTTATAGCTGTGGAGAAAATCTTTGTTAACACTACCTGACAAATTCTACACATACTCCCAAATTCCATGTTGATGTTATACACATACCTAAAAATCTGTTACTGCACACACTCTTGTCAAGGCTTGACAGGATGCAGGTGTTAATGTGACATATTTGGAGGATTGCTGTCATACACTTTGGGTGAGATGCTACAATGACAGGTTTGATTTCATATACATTCTCTGACTATGCACATGTCTGATTATCAGTTATATGTCAGTAACAGTTGCCTACATGTCTTGGATCATCACACTGATTTGTCAGGGGAACAGGTTACCGGGCAGCAGATTTGGGCCATTTATCTGGACATGCTGGACAGATCAGAACAGTTGAGGGTTATGACTATAAATACAGCTGCCTACCTGAACATTCTGCCACAGTCTGTACAGTTGATGGTTATGATTATACTTACAGCTTACTATCTGAACATTATATCAAATTCTGTACAGTTGTTGGGTCTAATTATGCATACAGCTTGCTATCTGAACATTCCCACAAACTCTGTACAGTTGTGGGGTATGATTATGCATACAACTTACTACCACTCCCAGGATTCAAAGCCCTGCTGTGTGTGGTAAAAATATTACAGTTGACATCACAGTACACTGTGTTATCAGGGCATTGGTATGAAGCTTTCCAATGTTTTCTAAGTCTCCCTCAGTTGTATAATATGACTGACCTCTTGGGACTTCCATCATTGTTATACTGAAGTTCCTACACATTTTATCTGTGTTCATAGGTTCATAGGTTCAGAGGTTCATAGGTTCAGAGGGTGGTACTAGACTATCGGCCCTAGGGCCTATGGAAGCCTAGCCATAACAATTCCCTGGATATTTCTTCCCACAATATTTATAGATTCATAGGCTGGTACTAGGAGAACAGTGTGGGTAACGCTGCTTATTACAACAGTACTATTTATAGAATGCAGCCCTACAACAACATATGAAAGCAGAATGTACACAAGCACCCCAGGGGTTATACTGTTATTCACAAGATATTACACCTTTATTTACACACTACCTATATGACAGTCTTCCTGCCATATTGTCTAGTTTATTCAGTACATCCCATACACAATACATTTTATACTGGTACAGCACTTTCTAGAACTGTTATATTTATTTGTTTGACAGTACATGCAAGATTATTATTAAAATACCTTGCTTACTACATGATATGCAGCCTTTATTTGGAGCTGTCACACTCCGTTTTTTGATTTTGCAGAAATGTACTCAGTTACTAACTGAGTAAATTTCTGCAGATAGCAGTAGTCTTGCACGGACGGTTGCAAGCTTCCTAGATTGCAAAATTCCCTCATTTCCATAGATTTCTAATGCAAATGGGGTGATTTTCATACAAGGGTTTCGCTGTCGGGATTAGTGCAGGGCTCATGCACTCCCCTGCAGGCTGTTCCTGGATCGTAGCGGCAGACATATTGTCTGCTTGGGCTGCTGCACTGATCTTGCACTCTGTGCAAGCTTTTGAGAATCCGTGGGGATATCTTCTCCTTCACCTCTCTCAGGGATGCCAAAAATCCTTATATTTGACCGTCTCTCCCTGTTTTCAGGTCATCCACTTTATTGAGAAGTGAAATGTTTTGTTTGATGAGAAAGTCTTTCTGGCTTCCTTCTTCCTTCAGTCTTCCATCAAGATCATTCAAGGATGATTCTAAGTGTGTTATTCTGGACTGCTGCTGCTGTATAAGTTCCTTCAGAGAATCTGTTTGTTTCTGACAATTTTCCTTGAGGTTTTGTAAATTCTCCTTAAAATCATCCATTTTTAGTGAGAGTTCTTGTAGAGCAGATGTCACAAGCTGCATTTTTTTAAAGCCATGTCAGAATGAGTAGTCTTCGGAGTGCTCATCACCACAAATTATATATTCTCCTTTATAATTTGACAAGAAAAAACTTTCCTAAGTTCACCAAAGTTACTAATAATATAGTTTATACTTTCATCTATCAATTCTAAGTATTTTTGCTAAAATAAAATAAGTTATTTCCTGTTTTGTATATTAGTTTCATGGTGCTCTGAAAATCTGCTGCTATCAGTTGGCCATCTTGGCTCCATCCCCCTGTTGGGCCTGTTGTTTATTGCATTGTTGTGCTGGGTAAATTAGTGCTATAGGTTTATTTCTATTTTTTTATTAATTATTGTGTTCAAAGGTAAATGGGGTCCATGTGGCTTGCTATACACTGTCATTTATTTTAGAGTAGCTGTTTAGTGTTGTCTTGCAAGAAGTACTTTTAAAAAGGAAAAGGTATGCTTAACTTTATTTTAGAGGTCATGTTCAGAAGTAAATGCAGTGCATTTGCCATTCTGCTAAAACATGTCATCATTATTTCGGGATAGTTTACTTTTAGAAGTGGAAATATGTGTATTTTATTTTTTAATGCTGTCTTCAATAAGAATAGTGTGAATATGGCTTTGAATATAGTGTGAATATGGCTATGCAGCTCTTGGACCTATTCTTTATAGGTTCATAGGTTCATACTAGGCTATCTGCCCTAGGGCATTTATAAGCCTAGCCAGAATGTGTTTGGCTTTCGCCACCCATTTTAAATTTATTTTGCTATGCCCTTTTTCGAGGTAAGTATACTGTGCCTCTGTCTAACAGTGACACAGAAGTGATACCCCGGGTAAACCTACGATCTCCCATCCACTCATCAAGATTCCTCTTGAAGAGAGTCAATGAGGGACTCTGCCTAACCTGGACTGGGATTTTATTCCAGAGTGAAGGGAGCCTCTGGGTTATGAATCTGTCCCTCCAGCATGCCCTATTTATTTCAGTGCTGAGATTCAAGTCTCACGAGCGCGTAGCTCAATGGGATTTGGATTTTCTGAGGTGCAGCATGTCCATTAATTCCGGGTTGGACATGGCTTTATACGTCAGGCACAGATCGCCTCTGAACAGAAGGTATGCCACTGAGTAGAGCTGGAGTTTCTTTAACCAGGCAGCATATGGCATCTGTTTGAGCCCTTTGATCCTCTTGATGAGGTACTTTTGGGGTCTTTCCAGTTGCTGCAGGTGTCTGGTAAGGTACATCCCAAAAGGGGCATTGTACTCAATTATGGGCCTGATGAGGGATGAGTAAAGAGGCACGATGACCTCCCCTGATCTAGATGTGAATCCCTTCATGATTAGGTGGGCTATACAAAATGTTTTTCTAACCACTTTGGCCACGTGGTTGTCAAATGAGATTGCTATCAACTTGGGTCCCCAGGTCCCTAATTACTTCTTCTGTACTTAATGGATTACCACCTATGTGGTAATTTGTGGGCACTTTGTTTTGCCAAAGGGATGACTATACACTTTTTGGCATTTAGCTTGAGGCCATGGTTCTGGCACCAGTTGTCTGTTTCTATGAGGCCCTTTTGGAGGATGCTTGTGTCGGCTGGAGAGTCGATTATGGCGCCCAGTTTGCAGTCATCTGCGAACTTGGTCAGCCACAGTCCTTCCATGTTGGCCTGACCTCTGAGAAATATATACCGAACAAGAGAGGTCCCAGGACTGAGCCTTGTGGGACACCACTTGTAACTGCTTTGGAGTCTGACATGGCTCCAGCAATTCTAACCATGTGGGTTTTGTCCTTGAGCCAGTCTGCAATCCATCTAGTGACATAGGGGTTTATTTTTATGCTGGTGAGCTTATCTATAATGCCCGAGTGGGGTATTGTATCGAAGGCTTTTGCGAGGTCCGGGTAGGCTGTGTGGACCACCTTCCCCTCGTCAATGGCCTTGGTGACTGTTTCAAAGAAATCAACCAGGTTTAAGAGGCAGGATCTGCCCTTAACAAAGCCAAACTGGGTAGGATCCAGTGTCTGTAGGTCCCCAATATCTTTATTTATGAGGTCCATGATGATCCTTTCCATAGCTTTGCAGACCAAGCTAGTCAGGCTTATGTGGCGATAGTTTCCAGGATCTGTTGAGGCACCACCTTTATGGAGAGGGACCACTGTTGCTGTACACCACTCTTTGGGCACATATCCTGTAGTAAGGCTGAGATTGAACAGTAGTTTTATGTTTGGGTTTAGCTCTTCTTGGAGTTCATGTAGGATGCAGTCTGGGACACCGTCTGGTCCCATTGATGCTGTGTTTTTTGCTCTGGAGAGGGCGGCTCTTACCTGAGCATCTGAGATGTCAGGGGGGCAGCACTCTGCTGGGATAGATATTTGCCCTTTTGGTGGGGGGGGAGTTTGCGCTGAACCTGTCAGCTAAGATGTTGGCAATGTCTGTGGGTTCAGTGTATTTTTTGTCATTTTGGACTAATTCTGAGCATATCTGGGAATTACCACCCAGGTTCCTAACATAACTAAAGAAAGCCTTGTGATTATCCTTTGTGTCCTGTGCAATTTTTCTCTTGAAGCTGGCCTTAGACAATTTTATGAGTGCCTGTAGTTTTTGCTAATACTGATCAGTGATGCCTTCCCTTTTTGGGATTTTGCTCTATCATTTAGTAGCTTCCTCCTTCTATTGTATAGTTTGTTTATGGCTGGGGTCCACCAGAAAGGACAGCTGCCTTTGGAGGATTGGGTCTTGGTTTTATTTGGGATTGCATGATCCATGCATTCCTGAAGGTGTTCATAGAATGCGTTTATAAAGGATTCTGCGGTCTGGGCCGTATTTTCCACAGGCCCGGGGGCTTTGAAGGATTCCACCTCAGTTTTGAGGAGTGTGAAATTTGCTTTAGAGAAGTTTTCACTGTGGTTTTCTGGGCAGGGTGGGGTCGGGATGTGAATATCCAGTGAGATTAGTTTATGGTCTGATCTTACCAGTGAGGGATACACTTCTGGTCTGGAGCATAGAGTCCCCATGTTGGTGATGATCAGGTCCAGTATGTTTTCCCCTCTTGTGGGAGTGGTAACAAGTTGTTCCATAGCATTTGAGTTTATAAATTCTAGGAACCTTTGGGCTAGGGTGTTGGAGCTAGAGTATGCTCCCTGTCTATGTTTGGGTAGTTGAAGTCGCCCAATATAATGGTGTTTGGAGAAACCTTCATATTTTCCAGTGTTCTCAGAAAGGCCAAGTGGGGTTCCTGGGTTTGGGAGGGTGGTCTGCAGCAGGCTATAAACTGGAAGGCAGTTTTACCCACTGTTAGTTGCACATGGATAGTCTCTGATGCTTTGTGCTTTGCCACCAACCTGGAGGTGTGGGTATCTTTGATGAATATCGATACTCCCCCTCCTTTTGTGGTTCGGTCCAAGTTTTGGGGCCTAAAAGAATGGTATGAGGTATAACCTGGTAGTGCTGAGGTGCTCTCGGGAGCCCTGAACCAGGTTTCTGTTACTGCACAGATATCGATGTTCTTCATGCTAAGGAGAGTTTGAGCGTGCATCTTGAGGTTTAGACTTCTGGCATTGAGTAGCATTACTCTTAGTTTCTTATCCCTTGTGATACCTATGGAGGTGGGTTTGTCTTTGGAGCCTTGCCTAAAAAAGGCACTATGGGGGTAGCAAGAGCCTTTGCCAATATCCGAAAGCCCAGGGGTGACAGGTGCAAGCCGTCCCTAGCGAAGCATCGTGGCTTGTCGAGCATATCATCCCAAGCTGACAGGCATTGGATCCCCTTTGAATGACACCAGTACTTAAGCCAATTGTTGAAACTGATCATCTTGTCTTCATATTGTGGCATCATTCTTGGTGAGGGTAAGATACTACTCAAGGTCAGGGTCATACTGGCCTGGGCTACATGCTCAGAGAGATCCTTTATGTCTCTTTTCATGTAGTCCAGGGAGGTAAGTCTCAGGTCATTCACACCAGCATGGACAATGACTGAGTCATATTTGTACTTGCCTTGGAGTGACCTGAGCGCTTGTGTTATGCGGCGGATCCTAGCACCCGACAGGCTGCTCACCATGACCCTCTCCTTGTTCAGCCTGGTGAGCGGGACGTCAGTGTGCCTGACGATAGAGTCACCTATTACAAGTGTATCAGGTGTGTTGTTTAGTCTTAAGGGCTGTGACTGTTCGGCACACTGGCTTTGTGAGATACGTGTTGCACGTGTTTTGTTTTGGGGTAGCGGTTGCTTGGGTGTCTGTTTTGGAGGTCTCTGCTGCTTAGGCAGATCTTTATATAGAGCCTCAGAGTATGTTTTTGTGTGATTATGTGTTTGGTTTGCTGTCGTGGTAGGTCTGTGTGAGACTGGAATTGTAGTGAGTGTGGTTTCCTTCTCCTCCTGACTGGTTATGCCAGTACTGAGTTGAGAGAGCTTAGCCTCCAGTTTGGCTATATGGTTGCATCTCTCACATGTGTTGGAATTTGTTGGGAGGAGGAGAGGGTTGTCTGTGTACATGAGGCAGTTGTAACATTGCCTCAAGATTCCCAGATTCACCAGCTGGACTGGAGAGGAGATTGACAACTGACCTTTGGACTTGCTAGAATAATATTGGGAATTCCTTAATAATTGAAAACAAGGGCCAGTGGGAAGTGAGGGTGTAGTGCTTTTAATTTTTAGTACTGACTTATATAATTGCTTTAGCGCGCAAGTGCCAGGTAACTTAAGTGCAATGTGTTACAGGTAACTTAAATGCAAAAACGACAAATAGTACCTTTCTTTCAAGTGAAACAAGGAAATAAGTACAGTAAGCAATGCAGATATCACTAGTCATCTACAGAAGCGCTGAGAAGCCACGTATTAGGTGGAATTAGCATTCCAGGGAAATAAAAAGCAAACAAACAACAAGCATAAAAACAAAGCTAGATTCAGCAGGCCTGGATCTAGTCTATGCTACTGCAAACAAGGTGTACCAATTTCAGTAAGATACAGTTCAAATATTCAGGCACTATAAACCTTTAACCAGAAATTCCTAGCTCAGAAGGGCAGAGTCCAGCCTCTTCTCCCACAAGAGTGCAGACCACAAACCTTCTTAATGTAAAATAACTGGCCTGAAGCCCAAGTGCCTAAATCAGAACTAATACACTTTAAGAATAACAGACACTGGACTCTCAATCAGCAGTTCCCAACTTAGAAGGATAAAAGCTACCTGTCCTGCCAGCACAGTGCATTCCACAAACCTTCCTAATGTAAAATAACTGGTCTGAAGCCCAAGTGCTTAATCCAAAAGACTTAGAATGATAGCTACACTTTAATCAAGTTACTACCAAGCAGTAATAAATACAATTGAATACTTTAGAGAATGCCTGGATTAGTGCTCAAGTTACACAAACAAAGCTAGATCCAGCAGGCCCGAATCCAGTCTATGCCACAGCAAACAAGGCGCACCAACTTCAGTAAGAAGCAGTTCAGATATGCATGCACTATAAGCCTTTAACCAGAAATTCCCAGCCAGAAGGGCAGAGTCCAGCCTCTCCTCTGACAAGAGTGCAGACCACGAACCCTCTTAATGTAAAATAACTGGCCTGAAAGCCCAAGTGCTTAAACCAGAATGAATACACTTTTAGAATAACAGACACTGAGCCCTCAATCAGCAGCTCCCAACCTAGAAGGATGTAAGCTACCTGTTCTGCCACTACAGTGCAGACCACAAACCCACTCAGTGCAAAACTGGTCCGAAGCCCAAGTGTTTAAACCAAAAGGCTTAGAATGAGTTACACCAAGCAGTAATAAATACAATTGAGTACTTTTAAGATGATGCAAAAGTAAAATAAAGTAGGCAGAAACACAAGTACAGTAAAAGGAGATTCTTTTTTTTTTTTTTCTGAACAAGTGCTGAGATCAAAGAAACAGATTTGAGTGCTGAAACTAGAAAACTGGCTAGTTATAGGAAAAGAAAAAACTAAGCTAGAAGGCTTCCCTCCAACACAGAAGGGCTTGGGGGCTCAGAAGCCTACAAATAGTCTATACCACTTAACAGGAAAGGCAGGAAACAAGCTTATTTTTTTTTTCTGTTTCCCAGATGCTCTCTTTGTACACAGTAGGAGTGCCTGAAATCAGAATATGATCTCACTGAATGAGCAAATGAGATGGGCCCAGAAGGAGTATCCAAACACAAATTTACAAGAGGGGCGGGCAGTTTCAAGGCCACTAAGATTAACACCAAAACAAAAACAAGGAGGGTGGGTGGGACTAACTGAAGAGCAGAGTCAAAACTTCCAGTTCAGTTAATATTCCTGCAACACACAGTTAGAATCAATTTAAATACTGTAGTTTTTTGAAAAAAGTGCAGATAAAGGTATAAATTCTCTTATACGTCCAGTTGAATACAGCAAGTTCTTAGCCGGCCAAAGCTGAGGTTTTTAAGCAGAAAATATTTCACACTGTACCACTTAAATAGGCAAGGACAGGAAATCAAAGAATGTGGCTACCCCCACACCTGTAATTACTAGCAAATAACAAAATTCAGCAAACACTGACTAACTTCCAGTTCAGTTAATATTCCTGCAACACACCGTTAGAATCAATTTAAATACTGTATTTCATCTTTGTTCTGCGTAAATTAGTGCTATAGGTTTATTTCTTTTTTGTCTTATTCATTGCTGTGCTCAGAGGTAAATGAGGTCTACGGGGTCTACTGTATATTCTAATTCATTTTAGAGTGGCATTGACTTGCAAGAAGTACTTTAAAGTGAAAATATGTGTATAGCTATTTTGGGGGGGGCATGTTTACTGGTAAACATAATGCATTTTGTATTCTTATACATGTCATTGTGCTTATTTCAAGATAGTTTGCTTTTATAAGTGGGAATTTGTATATATGCATTCAGTTTTAATGCCATCTTCAGAAGTGAACTGTATTGTGGGTATACTGGTAATTGATTGTCTTGTGGCTGTCTTGGTGCCTATCATGTTCTCTTTGTTGTACAAGGCAAACCATTAATGTTAATGTTTTAAAATATTTTCCCACCCTGCTTAGATGTGAGGTGTACTATGGCTACAAAGCTAAATCTGTATCTGTTCAGTTTTAGTATTTTAATGGTTAAAAAGCTCCATGGTTTGTATGGACGTATTTTTTTTCTCTTGTTAAATGTTTTTACTGCTGCAGGATCATACAACTGCTACTAACATACCTCTCAAATGTTCTGATTTTTGCAGAATGTTCATTTTTTGCCTCATATTTTTGGTTTATTGCCAATAAAATTTGGGATCTTGTGGTAAATCTGGGTTTGAAGTCACTAATTTCATTAGTTTGAAAACAAGTTTCAGACTTTATATATTTCATAAAATTTATGCTAATGAAACACCTGGTAACTTTCTGAGTTTGTAAGAGTATTAATGAAAATCTATACCAGATTGTGTGCCTTTAGCCCCCATTATTTTTTAATTTGTCCAGATTTTTTGCTCCCAAGTGTCTGAGTTATGGTTAGCGGCTGTGTTAGTGTGAAGTTTTTAATGGCCAAATTGTTCCTCCCATATTGTCATTAACTATTCTACTTGTTAAATGGTTTGTAATGTTAATAATTCCCTCCTTTTCTATTCCTCAGGCCCTCAGTAAATCTATATCATAGAACTAGTTTATAAACTACTTCATGTTTCAGATGTCAGTGTGTTATGACAGTTGTCAGATGTTGTGTTCTTTTCTTTTGTATGCCAGTGTTTCTAGCCAGTTCTTTAACATGCCATTATATTACTGCACCTACTAACACAGTTTTAATAAATATGGTGTGCGTCAGGTAAGTATAGATTCAAGAATGAAGACAGCAGCAGCTTCGTCATAGTCTACCACCAATAAGAGAACTTGCAAGTGGCAGTATGTCTGGAAAATGGAATTCGACTGGATCAAGAAATGCAATGACATAAAACCATTCTGCAGGTACTGCAAAAAGGAATTCCTAGTCACCCATGGTGGAAGAAACAATGTCACATGACATGAGGCAACTGAACAACATAAGACTGCTATTCTACAAGCAAAATCTGGTCACCTGATGACAAAGTGGGCAAGGAACACAAATCTTGAAGGACCAGAAGTTAAGATCATTGCAGCAGAAGGCTCTGAGGTGTTTCATGCAGTTAAGCACAATATTTCCTGTAAAAGTTTGGACTGTGCAGTAAAATTGGCCAGCCAGTTGTACACTGACTTGGACTTTGCAAAAAAACTATCTTGTGGAAGAACCAAGTCTGAAGTCATTGTTGCAAATTGTTTTGGGACCACACTTCTTGGAATGCCTACTACATGACTGTAGAAATCAGGCACTTAATTTGCATTATCATTGGATGTTTCAAAAAAGGAAACATAAAATTATTTCTACATGTTTTGTATTATTTTCCAAGGAAGAAGGGGTGGTAAATGCTGTTTTGGTCTTCTATGAATCTGCCCAGGCTATATCACAACAGATTTTGAACATTATGGAAAATCACTCCTTTGCCTGGAACAGCATTTCAGCATATGGGGCTTATAATGCAAGTGTGAACTGTGGAAAGAAATCTGGTGTGCATACCAGATTAATAGAAGGGTGGCCATCACTCCAGAAGACCAACTGTGGTGCCCACATTTTCCATAATGCAGCCACAAAAGCTGCAGCACAACTACCTTATCATGTGGAAGTGTTTGTGATGAAACCTTTCAGCCATTTCTCAGGTTATGCCACAAGGACCAGAGAATTAAAGACTTCTTTGAGTTTTGTGGCATGGAATTTGAGAACCTCTTAAGGCACATCCCAACAAAGTATCTGTCATTCTTGACAGCTATTGACAGAGTAGTAAAAAATCTCCCAGTGCTACAGTTGTATTTCCTCTCCCAGGGAGACCCCCTGCAGATACGGCAATAATTTTCAGATAACAAGCTTGGTAAGACTACATTGCCTACACTCCCCCAGTACTATTTTCACTTTCTCAGTGTCATTCCCATGGGTTTTAATGAACACAAGTATATTAGAAAAATCAGCACTTATTGCCATTGAAACATATTCAGTAATGGTGTCCTTCAAGGTAAAAACTATGGGTAAGAGCTGGAGATGCTTTATTTGGTGGAAAACTTAGGGAATTTATTAGACAGTACTTCTGTTAACAAGCTGAAAATAGACTTCTTCATGTTCTTGGAGATAGCACTTAAGTACTTAGACCAGTGGTTTGATTTTAGTGAAAAGCAAAACAAAACTCTGCAAGAAACTTTCCACCAGGTGTTTTCAATAGAATAACTGCAGTGGTGGTGCTGCGGTAGCGTTGTCGCTTCACAGTAAGACATTGTCCTGTTCGATTCTCAGCTAGAGCGTCTTCTGTGTGGAGACATGCGTGAATGGGCGTACCTTCATTGAAGGCTGTGTGTCAGGGCTGGCAACTCGGCATGTAAAAATCTATTGCCAATCATTAGCGGACCGGAGTTCCGCTGTGGCGACCCCTAACCGGGAAAAGCCGAAAGACACAACAACTAATACTCCCTAAATTTGAAACAATAGGAACCTAATACTGGTATTAACTTTTATAAAAAATAAATAAATAAAAGTAATTTTACCTGATTTGCTAAGTTTAAGAGTTTTATGAGAGCAGACAGCTTTGATTTTTTTTTTTTAATTTATTTTTTATAACAGTTAATAACAGTACTAAGTACTTATTGTTTCAAATCTGGGGAGTATTTTTGTATAGTTATTCCACTGAGAACACCTGGTGGAAAGTTTCTTACAGTGTTTGGTTTTTTGAGCTAAGTGTGTAACACTTGGCTTACTGAAACTTTCAGGGACTCTGTAGGTTTTGTCTTGTTATTTTAGTGAAATCAGTACTTGTTTACACTGCCTAAGTTATTTTTAACCAAGCCTTTTGTTTTCAGTGACATACTCAGTATGAACACTGTCTGAGTCTGCAGAACATCTTTTCTGGGACTATATAGCAATCAAGCCCTTTCTCAAAGACTTCTGTACTACAGGCTTATCTCCAAAGAAAAGAGGCTGAAGCTTTTCAGAGAAGGGCCTGAGTTGACTGCACTGTATCTGGTGATTGCTGAGGTATTTTCTATACCAATATCTAACACATTTGCAAAGAGAACTTTTTCTTTGGTGAAAAATAAATGGACAGATATGTGAAACCATTGTAGTGTAGACTTGTTAAAAGCTGAACTACTGACCAGATGAAATGCAGTGACTTTTATTCAAATATTATATCAAATCAGGCACTTCTTCAGGCCATCAAATCAAATGCAAAGTACACGTTTAAAAAGAAGGGATTTTAGTTTAGTTTTCTTGTTGTGTGTACTATGCAGATGTTTTGTTCTTGTTTTGATTTTATTGCTTTAATTTACAGTATGCATACTGTTAATTATACACATTAAAAAAAATTTAGTTTGCTTGTGTGCAGAATGTAGATTTTTTTAGTTTTCTTGTTCAGAATAGTCATGGTTAATGTAATATGTAGAATGTATCAGTTTTAAATAAGCATAATTGTCTGTTTAATATGAATAGCGTGTTGATTTATGTAGTTTCCTTACTGGTATACCTAGGTAATGTGTGTGTTTTTGCAGTAATGCTTCACTTTTACTCTTAAAGCTGCATAATTTAAATGGTTTCTGAGATTTCAGTATGCTGTAATAATTTTACACTGTTGTACCCATACTGCATCTCCTTCACCATTCCTGTGGTGATGTCATGGTAGAGGGTGTGGCCAGTGTCATATTGGCCACTCACCCCATGTCCCACTTTGGCCCACTTAAAAAAGCGACAACTCTAATATGACATCAAGCCATTCAGTAGTGCATCTTAAAGTCTTTGCAGTGCATAAAGAAATTACTGGAACTATAATATAATGTAAACATTCACAAGAGATGATAAAACTTTTAAAAACACACATTTAAAAAACACTTTTGTACAAGCAGAATACTCATAAACATTACATTTCTGCTCTCTTCATGATGAGTAAAGGACTTATACTAATTCTGTGATTTAAACCAGGAGCTCTGGCTGCATTAAGCAATAATTGATAGTCAAGCTCTCTAGTTTCAAAAAAATGTCCCAATTACCTCCCCTGGAAAACACACATACCCTTTCAACTATAAAATGTTCATAGGTTCATAGGTTGGTACTAGGCTATCGGCCCTAGGTCCTATACAAGCCTAGCCATAACAATTCCCTGGCTATTTCTTCCCACACTATTTACTTCCCTGGACCCCTGTCTAGCAGGGTGGCTGATGTGATCCCCAGGGTGAATTTCCTTTCTCCCATCCAATCATCAAGGTTCCTTTTGAAGAAGGCCAAAGACTTTTAAAAATGACTGCAAGTCTTACTGTGGCAATATAGAGTATTGGTATTGTCACCTTTAGAAATGGTGAAGGTGTGTTGGTATATTCATGCCTTTAACGCTTTCTCTGTCTTGCTGACATAAAATACTGGACATGAGATGCAGAGGACTACATACACAACAAACTTAGTACCACAGTTAAAATATCCATTTGGGGAAATA
Organism: Protopterus annectens; assembly: GCF_019279795.1. Taxonomy (NCBI): domain Eukaryota; kingdom Metazoa; phylum Chordata; order Ceratodontiformes; family Protopteridae; genus Protopterus; species Protopterus annectens. The sequence continues at coordinate 1,757,311,506 of NC_056726.1, forward strand.
ACACAATGGTAGTTGCCAACAGTAATGTTAACAACTTTGAAAATAAATCTACACTTTGAGCAACGACCACGCTTTGCCCTTCCCCTCACCTTTACTGATAATACTGCCCTTACCACTCTCATTCTCAAATAATGACTTCAAGTTTCTCCCTTTTTTGTAAATGAAACATGGAACGACCCCAATTCTACCTAATCAATCTAAAGAACTAAACACATTCTTCCAATACATATTCATGACTTTTTTAACATCCCATCTATGGGTGTTATAACTTAAAATCATGGCTTTGGAAAATCACTCTTATTAACCTTGTTTGTAACAAGACTATCGGGATATTTAAAATTAGTACCTCTTTTATATAAAACCTGACCGTTATAATCAGATCATAGGGTTAGCACTGTTCTTCATACTTTTCCTTATGAACTTCAAGTTTCCTACTAAATTGTTTGCTGTTAGAAACTAGTCTTGAAAGTCGAACCATCTGGCTTTTTAGGACATTTTTGTTTTGCCATTGGTGATTGGCACTATAGTAACATAAAATTTGTTGACATCCCCTGTAAACTGCAAAAAGTCAGTAGCTGTTGATATACTTTAAGAAATGGAGTAACTCTTGTTCATTACTAGTCCATATTAAAAAGATGTCGTTCAGGTAATGTAAATATTTGCAATGTGTTGGTAATAAATGGAATTAAAATAAATTTCTTCCCCATCATCCACAGAATGATGTTTGCAAACACACTGGTGTTATTGTTACCCCTTGCATTTGTTTATAATTTTCTTCTTTGAAAAAATAAAGTTGTTTTGTAAAAATATTTCCATACAGCCTATCAGAATTTCAGTGTCTGCATCAGTCAAGGCCTTGTTCCCAGTGCGTCAAAGAACCGTCCCAGGCTGATATCATGGGGAATGACTGAAAATAAATTTTTCACATTAAAGACAACAAAAATACCATACTCAAAAAATTCACTTTGCCCCACATGACAAAGAAAGCTCCAACAATCTTTAAGCACGTGTAATTTGTCACTAAAATGCTTCAGTTTTTTATGTAGCCATAGGTTCAGTTTTTAGAGCCACCTGTTGCCGCTATAGGTCTCAGCAGAGGGGTCCAACCAAGATTTGTGAGCCTATGAAATACCAAAGATGCTTGGAACAATAGGTTTGTTGACTCTCAAAAAATCCATCAAATATAAATAAAATAGGTTTGTTGACTCTCAAAAAATCCATCAAATATAAATAATATATTTGAAAAAAATATCCTTGAGCCAGGAATAAATCTAAGCAAAAGAAATATCAATTTCATTTTTGATAAGGCCAAAAAGAAAATCCCATTATTAAGATACTTAAGCATCTTCTGGGAATACATGTCTTGTGCAATAACTGCCAACCCCCATCCCCCCCCCCCCGGGATTCATAATTCATATGGTTCCATCATGCATTAGGTCACCAAGCAGTGAAGCTGTAAGGTATTTTGTAGTTCTGTTTGTAAATAGCACTAACATCAGCTTCACAAAGCTTTTCATACACCACCATAGGAGAACAAAGGAGGAGTAATAAAGGTGCTACTGCAATGTAATGTAAAAACATTATTATTAACCTTCTCCCCTACTTTCTCTGCCTTCTCCATTGTTATGGGTAGAATCAAGCCTGGCACTGTCTTAGATGTGGTGAGATCTCCCATGTTCCTCAATCCCAAGGTTTTAATCCCTATGGTGATCAAATAAGGTCTAGCACCTGAGTATTTAAAGCTGTTCTTATCCTACCTAAATGGATACTGCATACTGAATCAGGGCAGCATGTTTAGCTGTTGAGTGTAGATCATTTATGAATATATTAAACAGGAGTTGTCCCAGTATGGATTCCTGTGATACACCAACTGTGACAGATAATAAAGAGGAAAACTCATTTTGCCACTTGACAGCTTGATGTCTGATAATTAGCTTTTAAACCATGAGACAGAGGTAAGAGAGAGAGGCAGTTTTGTTGTAGTAGATGGTGGGAGACTGTGTTGAAAGTTTTCCATAAATCAAGAACTTGTGAGGAAACTAGAATGCCAGAATTTCTGTTTTATTGATGGTGTCAATAAAATGTAGTAAGGCTGTGCTGGTACTATGGCTGGGTTGAAAACCATGTTGTATTGAAGAAAGGTTATTTACATGAGTTAGTTAAGTAATTGAGTGGTATGAGAATTTTCACAGATTTTTGATATGGCCTATAGACTACGACCTATAGCCATCTTTTCCTCTCTCTCATAAATCCTAGAGAAATGCATCCACAAACAACTTCTTAAATATATACTCCAGGAAAATCTTCTCACCCCCTCTCAACATAGATTAATGCCCCTCCACAGCATATCCACAGCCCTTCTATCCTTCACCCAGACTATAGCTGAGGCAAAAGATAACAATAAACTAGTGTCATGCATATTCCTTGAAATCTCCAAGGCATTTGACACCGTCTCCCACGCTAAGCTTATTACTAAACTAACTGAACTCATTCTCTCTGCATCCACTACTCTGTGGCTCTCCAGTTACCTTGCTAACAAACAACAATCTGTTAAATGGCAGACCTCCTGCTCACCTTTCTTACCTATAAAAACAGGTATACACCAAGGATCCATTCTAGGCCCCCTTCTGTTTAATATTTTTGCTAACAATCTACACTCCGCCTGCTGCACCTCATCTCTAATCCAGTACACCAATGATTCTACTCATATTACCCTCTCCGACAACCCTACGGACCTTCTCTCCCTCACACAGATATCTTTTAACACTTCTGAACACTGGCTAATCAATAACCAACTCATCCTTAACCCTATGAAAACTTAGCTGCTTCTTTTCCTTCCAAAATCTATGCTCAACCTTAAAACCTCCTTTAGTCTCTCTTCCCTAGACAACACTATCATTCATGCTGACTCCCATACCAAACTTCTAGGAATCACAATTCATGATCAATTGAAATTTGACCTTCATATCCAACAATCCATCGAAAACACCAATCAAAAACTCAGTCTTTTGTATAAAAACAAACAAAATTTATCCATCACCTCAAGGACTTCACTAGCTCAAGCCTACACCCTCCGTTACCTAATCTGTGCTTCCCCTATTTTTATCCACCTCCAAGCAATTCTTTTGACCAAACTTGAACAAACCTACAACCAGATAGCCAGAATTGCCTGTAGCATCCTTTACAAATCACATCACTGCCTTGTCCTTAAACAACTACAGTGGCTGGAATTCCCTCAACTACTACAACTTTCTCAGCTACAGATGATGCATTCTCTACTTTACAAACCTGCAGACTGCCCCTCTATGTCCACCCTCCTATCCCTATACAAACCTTCATGATCTCTTTGTATCACTGACCAATAGCTATATGACACCTACAGACCTAACAAAACAATTGGCAGACTGCTTTATAAATGCTCCCCATCTCAAACTTGGAACAAACTCCCTACCAATATACGTTTTATACAACCTTCCTTTCATTTCAAAAGAGAATTGAAGAGCTACCTTGCTAACTCTCCCTCCTGCACCTGTCAACACCCTAACTAACTCTTACTCACCCAATTGTTAGTGTATAACAATTCTCCTCTCCTGCCTCTAATATGACTGTGGTACCTCAGCTGTACCTCTGGTCAATTGTTTTACCAACATCTCATCTTTTCTCTTCTATTACTACTATACCCCCCTTCTCACATCTGCTTTATTTTACTCTCTTTACTCTCTTGACTCTCCTAAACTTTACTTCCCACCCTTCTATTTCTACCCATCTATTTAATACTTGTTCTTCCTCTCTACCAACCAATGTAATCTTTAAAGTTATTTTAAGGGCTTTTTCTCTGATGACCTATTGCAAATCTACATTTTTTGCTACAGGTTTCTATCTCCTATAATTTCAAGCTATTGTCTTTCCTGAATTTATAAGAATTGTTAATTTAAGCTAGTTTTTGCTGAATTTTTATGAATTGTTAATTTTCTTTGTTGCATGAATATTTGTTACTTTGTACTTCTTTCGGCTTTTCCCAGTTAGGGGTCACCACAGCAGATCACCTGTCTGCTCATGATTGCCAGTGAAGTTTTATGGTGTTGAGTTGCCAGCCCGGCACCCAACTTTCCACAGAAGGCCCATACACGCACGCACGCACTCACACCTAGGGCAAATTTAGAGTGTCCAATCCACCTACAGCATGTCTTTGGGATGTGGGAGGAAACTGGAGCACCCGGAGGAAGCCCACATGACCACAGGGAGGACACGCAGACTCTGCACAGAAAGCACCCCAGCTGAGGATCGAACCGGAGAACCTCTTGCTGTGAGGCAGCAACACTAACTGCTACACCACCATGGCCGCCCAATTTGTTACTTTATACTCATATTTCATATTTGGCATAAATGTATGTAGTTATGTATCCAAATTGACATTATTGCTATGTTAACTCTATCATTTGTTCTTTATGTTGCTCTTTTCTCCTCAGGTTTCCACTGAAAATTGGCTACCGGCCCAGTGGACTAACCCGGTTAACAAAAACAAACAAACAAATAAATAAATATGGGAGGTACTATGGTGACTGACCTGCTATTATCACAGTCATTAGATGAACTTCATTTGTCATGGTGCTATATATTCCTTTGTTTGTATACTAGAGACATGACATTCATTAACAGACATATTTATTAGGATGGTTATGGGTAGGCAAGGCCCTCAGAATCTATTTTCAGATATTTGAGTAGAAGACTGTCTGCAGCCATGGTCATGGTTTTCTGTCTGAGGTGTTTTTTTTTTTTTTTACTGATAGGGTGACGTGTTTTAGAGAGAAATATGGTGAGTGAGAGTTCAAAGTTTTGAATTGCAGATAGTGTTGGCTTTTAGTACTGAAGTGATGGATTGCATACTGATTTTTAAATTAATCATCTATTTTTGCTGGGGATCTTCAGGTGATGGGTTTGATTGTGAATTACTGTCTTGAGTAAGGAAGTTTGTCATGGATGCCCAAAAATGTTTTGGATTGTTTTGATGAGTTTCCTCAAAACACTACAGTTGTGACTTTTTTGTCCAGTTTTATACTACACTTGGTTGTATTTCTAAGGTGGCTAAAGTAAGTTTTCTGGACTTTTGTGAGTTCTTCCAAGCCTTGTCCTTTAGTCTCGTCCATTGTTTTGTGTAATATCCAGGCAGCAGCTTTCCATTTAACTCTTTTTTTTCTTTTTTGGGGGGTGTGACATGACAATTTAGTATGGCAAGGAAGGATTTATGACATTCAAGTGGTGCTTCATCTAAAGGTAGTATTTTTAGAAATGTCCAATTATAAGATTTAGACTAGAAGTAAAAGTCTCTTTACTGAAGCTAGTTATGTTATGTACTAAGTTGTAGTGATGTTGTCTAGAGGAGTGGCTAGGGATTCTATTGGCAAAAGTGGGTAGATGGTGACTTAGGGGATCGGTTAAGATACCTATTATGCAGATGTTACAAGGATATGGAGATAACATGCAGTCTAACAGTGATGTCTTGTTAATGGGTTTATTGTAACTGGTTGGAGTCTCTATGATTTGTTTAAAACTATACAGGTCAATGCTTGCAGTGCAGGTGTCAGATATAATTTTGAACCAGTCTATATTAAAGTCTCATATTATTAGGGTTTCATCTGGTATATTGTTGGATACCCAGGATTATATATCTTTAATGATGGGGGATGTTATTTCCTGGAGGGATAAGTAATGCACAGACTCTTATACGAGTTAAGAAATAAAATAAGAATTTCTGCATTGTTAAATTGTGGTTGGTTGTGGTGAGACAAAGAGAGATTTATATATTTAAGATACATTTTAACTACTACATCTGTCTTTCTGCCTCTACAGTCAGCTCTAAGTATGCTATATCATGGAGAAAAAAATTCAGTGTCTTTGACAGTGGATTTTAACCAGGTCTCAGTAGTTACAAGTGTGTCAGGAATATGATGTGGTATAAATGCTTTCAAGCCAGCTACTTTATTGGAAATGCTCCTGAGGTTACTACTGATGAATTTTAACCTATGATTTTTGGTTTAGTGGTACTAAAGTGATAATGGTTGAAGTGTTAATTAGGATTAGATCTTGAAATGGAACAGGGATAAGGTAGGTGTCTCTACAGAGCTGTAATGAAGATGAGAAATAGTGAGGGGGGGACAACTTTTTGATTTGATATTTTTCCCTGGTATATAATATAGCTTCTTTTGTTTTAGGATGGTATGTTTGAAGAGGTGGAGGTAAGAAGTATTCCAGAGAAAATGAGCTGTAGTAGATGTGATACAAGTGCAGGTTGTGTATGTAGTTAGTGCACGCGGATTTATGACATCATGTAAGTTTTATGAGTGTGGGGAGAACAATGAGCTGTAGTAGATGTGATACAAGTGCAGGTTGTGTATATAGTTAGTGCACACGGATTTATGACATCATGTAAGTTTTATGAGTGTGGGAGAACAATGAGCTGTAGTAGATGTGATACAAGTGCAGGTTGTGTATATAGTTAGTGCACACGGATTTATGACATCATGTAAGTTTTATGAGTGTGGGGAGAACAATGAGCTGTAGTAGATGTGATACAAGTGCAGGTTGTGTATATAGTTAGTGCACACGGATTTATGACATCATGTAAGTTTTATGAGTGTGGGAGAACAATGAGCTGTAGTAGATGTGATACAAGTGCAGGTTGTGTATATAGTTAGTGCACGGATTTATGACATCATGTAAGTTTTATGAGTGTGGGGAGAACAATGAGCTGTAGTAGATGTGATACAAGTGCAGGTTGTGTATATAGTTAGTGCACACGGATTGATGACATCATGTAAGTTTTATGAGTGTGGGGAGAACAATGAGCTGTAGTAGATGTGATACAAGTGCAGGTTGTGTATATAGTTAGTGCACACGGATTTATGACATCATGTAAGTTTTATGAGTGTGGGGAGAACAATGAGCTGTAGTAGATGTGATACAAGTGCAGGTTGTGTATATAGTTAGTGCACACGGATTTATGACATCATGTAAGTTTTATGAGTGTGGGGAGAACAATGAGCTGTAGTAGATGTGATACAAGTGCAGGTTGTGTATATAGTTAGTGCACACGGATTGATGACATCATGTAAGTTTTATGAGTGTGGGAGAACAATGAGCTGTAGTAGATGTGATACAAGTGCAGGTTGTGTATATAGTTAGTGCACACGGATTTATGATATCATGTAAGTTTTATGAGTGTGGGAGAACAATGAGCTGTAGTAGATGTGATACAAGTGCAGGTTGTGTATATAGTTAGTGCACACGGATTTATGACATCATGTAAGTTTTATGAGTGTGGGGAGAACAATGAGCTGTAGTAGATGTGATACAAGTGCAGGTTGTGTATATAGTTAGTGCACACGGATTTATGACATCATGTAAGTTTTATGAGTGTGGGAGAACAATGAGCTGTAGTAGATGTGATACAAGTGCAGGTTGTGAATATAGTTAGTGCACACGGATTTATGACATCATGTAAGTTTTATGAGTGTGGGGAGAACAATGAGCTGTAGTAGATGTGATACAAGTGCAGGTTGTGTATATAGTTAGTGCACACGGATTTATGACATCATGTAAGTTTTATGAGTGTGGGAGAACAATGAGCTGTAGTAGATGTGATACAAGTGCAGGTTGTGTATATAGTTAGTGCACACGGATTTATGACATCATGTAAGTTTTATGAGTGTGGGGAGAACAATGAGCTGTAGTAGATGTGATACAAGTGCAGGTTGTGTATATAGTTAGTGCACACGGATTTATGACATCATGTAAGTTTTATGAGTGTGGGGAGAACAATGAGCTGTAGTAGATGTGATACAAGTGCAGGTTGTGTATATAGTTAGTGCACACGGATTTATGACATCATGTAAGTTTTATGAGTGTGGGGAGAACAATGAGCTGTAGTAGATGTGATACAAGTGCAGGTTGTGTATATAGTTAGTGCACACGGATTTATGACATCATGTAAGTTTTATGAGTGTGGGGAGAACAATGAGCTGTAGTAGATGTGATACAAGTGCAGGTTGTGTATATAGTTAGTGCACACGGATTTATGACATCATGTAAGTTTTATGAGTGTGGGGAGAACAATGAGCTGTAGTAGATGTGATACAAGTGCAGGTTGTGTATATAGTTAGTGCACACGGATTTATGACATCATGTAAGTTTTATGAGTGTGGGGAGAACAATGAGCTGTAGTAGATGTGATACAAGTGCAGGTTGTGTATATAGTTAGTGCACACGGATTTATGACATCATGTAAGTTTTATGAGTGTGGGGAGAACAATGAGCTGTAGTAGATGTGATACAAGTGCAGGTTGTGTATATAGTTAGTGCACACGGATTTATGACATCATGTAAGTTTTATGAGTGTGGGAGAACAATGAGCTGTAGTAGATGTGATACAAGTGCAGGTTGTGTATATAGTTAGTGCACACGGATTTATGACATCATGTAAGTTTTATGAGTGTGGGGAGAACAATGAGCTGTAGTAGATGTGATACAAGTGCAGGTTGTGTATATAGTTAGTGCACACGGATTTATGACATCATGTAAGTTTTATGAGTGTGGGGAGAACAATGAGCTGTAGTAGATGTGATACAAGTGCAGGTTGTGTATATAGTTAGTGCACACGGATTTATGACATCATGTAAGTTTTATGAGTGTGGGGAGAACAATGAGCTGTAGTAGATGTGATACAAGTGCAGGTTGTGTATATAGTTAGTGCACACGGATTTATGACATCATGTAAGTTTTATGAGTGTGGGGAGAACAATGAGCTGTAGTAGATGTGATACAAGTGCAGGTTGTGTATATAGTTAGTGCACACGGATTTATGACATCATGTAAGTTTTATGAGTGTGGGAGAACAATGAGCTGTAGTAGATGTGATACAAGTGCAGGTTGTGTATATAGTTAGTGCACGGATTTATGACATCATGTAAGTTTTATGAGTGTGGGGAGAACAATGAGCTGTAGTAGATGTGATACAAGTGCAGGTTGTGTATATAGTTAGTGCACACGGATTGATGACATCATGTAAGTTTTATGAGTGTGGGAGAACAATGAGCTGTAGTAGATGTGATACAAGTGCAGGTTGTGTATATAGTTAGTGCACACGGATTGATGACATCATGTAAGTTTTATGAGTGTGGGGAGAACAATGAGCTGTAGTAGATGTGATACAAGTGCAGGTTGTGTATATAGTTAGTGCACACGGATTTATGACATCATGTAAGTTTTATGAGTGTGGGGAGAACAATGAGCTGTAGTAGATGTGATACAAGTGCAGGTTGTGTATATAGTTAGTGCACACGGATTGATGACATCATGTAAGTTTTATGAGTGTGGGGAGAACAATGAGCTGTAGTAGATGTGATACAAGTGCAGGTTGTGTATATAGTTAGTGCACACGGATTGATGACATCATGTAAGTTTTATGAGTGTGGGAGAACAATGAGCTGTAGTAGATGTGATACAAGTGCAGGTTGTGTATATAGTTAGTGCACACGGATTTATGACATCATGTAAGTTTTATGAGTGTGGGAGAACAATGAGCTGTAGTAGATGTGATACAAGTGCAGGTTGTGTATATAGTTAGTGCACACGGATTTATGACATCATGTAAGTTTTATGAGTGTGGGAGAACAATGAGCTGTAGTAGATGTGATACAAGTGCAGGTTGTGTATATAGTTAGTGCACACGGATTTATGACATCATGTAAGTTTTATGAGTGTGGGGAGAACAATGAGCTGTAGTAGATGTGATACAAGTGCAGGTTGTGTATATAGTTAGTGCACACGGATTTATGACATCATGTAAGTTTTATGAGTGTGGGGAGAACAATGAGCTGTAGTAGATGTGATACAAGTGCAGGTTGTGTATATAGTTAGTGCACACGGATTTATGACATCATGTAAGTTTTATGAGTGTGGGGAGAACAATGAGCTGTAGTAGATGTGATACAAGTGCAGGTTGTGTATATAGTTAGTGCACACGGATTTATGACATCATGTAAGTTTTATGAGTGTGGGGAGAACAATGAGCTGTAGTAGATGTGATACAAGTGCAGGTTGTGTATATAGTTAGTGCACACGGATTTATGACATCATGTAAGTTTTATGAGTGTGGGGAGAACAATGAGCTGTAGTAGATGTGATACAAGTGCAGGTTGTGTATATAGTTAGTGCACACGGATTGATGACATCATGTAAGTTTTATGAGTGTGGGGAGAACAATGAGCTGTAGTAGATGTGATACAAGTGCAGGTTGTGTATATAGTTAGTGCACACGGATTTATGACATCATGTAAGTTTTATGAGTGTGGGGAGAACAATGAGCTGTAGTAGATGTGATACAAGTGCAGGTTGTGTATATAGTTAGTGCACACGGATTTATGACATCATGTAAGTTTTATGAGTGTGGGGAGAACAATGAGCTGTAGTAGATGTGATACAAGTGCAGGTTGTGTATATAGTTAGTGCACACGGATTTATGACATCATGTAAGTTTTATGAGTGTGGGAGAACAATGAGCTGTAGTAGATGTGATACAAGTGCAGGTTGTGTATATAGTTAGTGCACACGGATTTATGACATCATGTAAGTTTTATGAGTGTGGGGAGAACAATGAGCTGTAGTAGATGTGATACAAGTGCAGGTTGTGTATATAGTTAGTGCACACGGATTTATGACATCATGTAAGTTTTATGAGTGTGGGGAGAACAATGAGCTGTAGTAGATGTGATACAAGTGCAGGTTGTGTATATAGTTAGTGCACACGGATTTATGACATCATGTAAGTTTTATGAGTGTGGGGAGAACAATGAGCTGTAGTAGATGTGATACAAGTGCAGGTTGTGTATATAGTTAGTGCACGGATTTATGACATCATGTAAGTTTTATGAGTGTGGGGAGAACAATGAGCTGTAGTAGATGTGATACAAGTGCAGGTTGTGTATATAGTTAGTGCACACGGATTTATGACATCATGTAAGTTTTATGAGTGTGGGGAGAACAATGAGCTGTAGTAGATGTGATACAAGTGCAGGTTGTGTATATAGTTAGTGCACACGGATTTATGACATCATGTAAGTTTTATGAGTGTGGGGAGAACAATGAGCTGTAGTAGATGTGATACAAGTGCAGGTTGTGTATATAGTTAGTGCACACGGATTGATGACATCATGTAAGTTTTATGAGTGTGGGGAGAACAATGAGCTGTAGTAGATGTGATACAAGTGCAGGTTGTGTATATAGTTAGTGCACACGGATTGATGACATCATGTAAGTTTTATGAGTGTGGGGAGAACAATGAGCTGTAGTAGATGTGATACAAGTGCAGGTTGTGTATATAGTTAGTGCACACGGATTTATGACATCATGTAAGTTTTATGAGTGTGGGGAGAACAATGAGCTGTAGTAGATGTGATACAAGTGCAGGTTGTGTATATAGTTAGTGCACACGGATTTATGACATCATGTAAGTTTTATGAGTGTGGGGAGAACAATGAGCTGTAGTAGATGTGATACAAGTGCAGGTTGTGTATATAGTTAGTGCACACGGATTTATGACATCATGTAAGTTTTATGAGTGTGGGGAGAACAATGAGCTGTAGTAGATGTGATACAAGTGCAGGTTGTGTATATAGTTAGTGCACGGATTTATGACATCATGTAAGTTTTATGAGTGTGGGAGAACAATGAGCTGTAGTAGATGTGATACAAGTGCAGGTTGTGTATATAGTTAGTGCACACGGATTTATGACATCATGTAAGTTTTATGAGTGTGGGGAGAACAATGAGCTGTAGTAGATGTGATACAAGTGCAGGTTGTGTATATAGTTAGTGCACACGGATTTATGACATCATGTAAGTTTTATGAGTGTGGGGAGAACAATGAGCTGTAGTAGATGTGATACAAGTGCAGGTTGTGTATATAGTTAGTGCACACGGATTTATGACATCATGTAAGTTTTATGAGTGTGGGGAGAACAATGAGCTGTAGTAGATGTGATACAAGTGCAGGTTGTGTATATAGTTAGTGCACACGGATTTATGACATCATGTAAGTTTTATGAGTGTGGGGAGAACAATGAGCTGTAGTAGATGTGATACAAGTGCAGGTTGTGTATATAGTTAGTGCACACGGATTTATGACATCATGTAAGTTTTATGAGTGTGGGAGAACAATGAGCTGTAGTAGATGTGATACAAGTGCAGGTTGTGTATATAGTTAGTGCACACGGATTTATGACATCATGTAAGTTTTATGAGTGTGGGAGAACAATGAGCTGTAGTAGATGTGATACAAGTGCAGGTTGTGTATATAGTTAGTGCACACGGATTTATGACATCATGTAAGTTTTATGAGTGTGGGGAGAACAATGAGCTGTAGTAGATGTGATACAAGTGCAGGTTGTGTATATAGTTAGTGCACACGGATTTATGACATCATGTAAGTTTTATGAGTGTGGGGAGAACAATGAGCTGTAG